>NC_136312.1:1879694-2114130 GCF_964198595.1 Lampetra fluviatilis | reverse complement strand
GTTTCTCCTGCTCGCCCCCCCCCCCCCCCCCCCCCCCGTTATAACGTGGCGTATATCTATGGCCTCGTTGCATTGGCCTTAATGGACGCGTGGTTATGGTGAAAGATGATTCAGCGGTGAACACTGAATTACCCGGGGCCCCACTTAACGTTCAAGTGACACGGGGTACGGTACGTGAAGAACATCTTATCTGTCCTGTAAGCAGACTCCTCTGCGTGGGATAGTTAACACCTCTTAATGCACAGACAACAGCCAACGCAGCCTTGCCTGCCGGAGGAGCTCGCTGATGATCGGACAGTGTCCAGATCTCTCAAGGATCTGTGAGCTACTCGAACACGAAGATCACCTGTGTAGCCTTTAACAGACTGTTGGGGGCAAGTGCTTTATAACATCATCAAAGGGGGCGCTGCAATACGATGCTATCGAAATCACCGATCAGAGATTTCCCCATATATGGTCTTTGTTGATCGTGAATCGAGACTCATTGTATTGATTCCACTCAGTCGATCCGGCAGCAAGCTCAAAATGTCCGATTTTATCTGAAATATTCTGCGTTTCACAGATCATACAAAGCAACGGTATTGATGCCCGATTTGTTTGTACCTTTTATCTTAATTTTTTCACGTAGTCTATCAGACATTTGTGTTAAATCGCTCTGCAAAAAGTCATTTTGTATACTTATAAATCAATGTTATGCTAATGCATCATAGCCATGACTCAGTTTACTCCGATGTGCTATGTCATCTTTAAATCGATCTTGTGAAGTGTACAATTTTATATTGAACTTCATTTAGTGAGTGAATACAGGACCACTTATATGCTGATCTCCATTTTTATCATAGCTGTGATTTCATTCAGCCATTCACATCACTCAGTCACAAACTCACTAGCCACACACTCACTCAACGACTCCCTCAACCACTCAGCCACTCACAAGAATTGGTCTAGAGCAGGCCGGCCATGTGGTCAGATGACAAAAGTGTCATCTACGTACATCTTCCATAAGGTCGGGCGTAGAGTGGCAGTCTGGATGGCGTCAGTCTCAAATTTCTACATGAAAACGTTGGCTACAACCGGAGATAGGGGCTCCCCCTATCTCCGGTTGTGGCTACAACCGGAGATAGGGGCTCCCCCCTATCTCCGGTTGTGGCTACAACCGGAGATAGGGGCTCCCCCCTATCTCCGGTTGTGGCTACAACCGGAGATAGGGGCTCCCCCCTATCTCCGGTTGTGGCTACAACCGGAGATAGGGCTCCCCCCTATCTCCGGTTGTGGCTACAACCGGAGATAGGGGCTCCCCCCTATCAACCGGAGATAGGGGCCTCCCCCCTATCTCCGGTTGTGGCTACAACCGGAGATAGGGGCTCCCCTATCAACCGGAGATAGGGGCTCCCCCCCTATCTCCGGTTGTGGCCACAACCGGAGATAGGGGGGAAGCCCCTATCTCCGGTTGTAGCCAACGTTTTCATGGAGAAATTTGAGGACTGACGCCATCCAGACTGCCACTCTACGCCCGACCTTATTGAAAAGGTACGTAGATGACACTTTTGTCGTCTGACCACATGGCCGGCCTGCTCTAGACCAATTCCTCGACCACATCAATTCCATACACCCAGCCATCAGATTCACCATGGAAGTCGAAAAAGATGGCAAGCTACCCTTTTTGGATGTCCTAATTAAAAGGAGACCTGATGGTTCAATGAGCCATTCTGTCTACAGGAAAGCCACCCATACGGATGCTTACCTAAAACCGGATTCCCACCACCATCCATCTCAGAAGAACTCCCTCATTAAGACTCTATACCATAGAGCCCAATGCATCTCCGACCAGGAACACATTACCAGTGAACTCAAACACGTACGCCAAGCTCTTAAGGCTAATGGTTACTCCGACTACACAATCTGCAAAGCCATCATTCCAACCATCAAGAAGGATCCTGTTGAGGAGCCTTTCAAAACCATCACCTTACCCTACATTGCTGGGGTCACAAAAATGATCTCCAAAATCCTGATTAAACACAAGATCCAGGTCCGATTCAACACAGTACATAAAATCCGTGATCTGGTACCGTCTGTAAAAGACGTGGTTCCAGACATACAGTACCCTGGCGTCTACAAACTAAGTTGCCTCTGTGGTAGCAGTTACATTGGAGAAACCAAACGACATGTCTCGGACCGCATCCGTGAACATAAAGCAGACCTGAAACACGGTAGGACAAACACCTCAGCCGTGGCAGATCACTGTTACAATTCAGTGGGCTCGCATGACATTGACTTCTCCAAGACAGAGGTTCTCTGCAAGCCATCTGGCTACCATGAGAGATTCGTTCATGAGGCAATCCACATATACAAACACAGAGACAATTTAAACCGAGAAGATGGATTCTGGCTCAGCAATCATTGGAAGGACGTAATAAACCATTTTGGATCTTAACTGATTGTTGTTAACGTTTACGGTGACTTTCAGACCGCAGTCCACTCACTGGCATTGACTGTATCTTGTGTTCTCCACAGGGAATGCATTATTTGCTCCGCTGGGGGTCTCCTTCTACCGCTCTCCCATTGACATGTTTCGTGGCTTCTACATACTATTAACATTCCCTCCCTTTGTTAATGCTACCCCCTCCCTTTGATGCTGCTAATCCTGCATAATGCATGGGCATAATATGACTTTGAAACCCACCCGCCCACCTCCTACGCATTTCCCATAAATATGCTAAATTCCTCTTGATATGCAAATTATTTTGTCAAGGCGCTCTTCTTCCACCTCCAACCCAGCTTATATATACGCTCCAAGCTTGGCAGTGTTTCATTCTTCACCTGAAGACGACTGCTTGCGTTGTGGCCGAAACGTCGTGAGAATAATTTTATTATGTTTTATTTTTATTATTTTATTACTTCCCTTCTACGTGACTTTACCGAAAGAACCAAGAAGATGAATCCCTGCAGTCACGAAAGCTTTAAATCGAAAAGACAAATAGTTCACTACTTTAGTCCGCCGGTGTGTTGAAGAGTGAAACCACAACATTTACAATTTTTGAGTACGACGTTTCGCTGGTAATTGCATCCAGCTGGCAATTCGCCAGAATGGTGAGGCTCTGCTGTTGCTCCCGGTCTTAAATAGAGCAGCAGCGATCTAACGCAAAAACTGTATTATGAATAATATTGGTCGTGAAAGCCTACGTGTGTACATGATTGAATTTAGAAGACTGCTTCCCGCGAAGAAGAAGCCACGTTAGCATCGCAACTGAAACAAGACGGCTGCGTATGATGGCCCTGGACGCTTATCTCACTGACCTCAGGATATATTTGATGCTTAATTTTACAGTTGGAGCCTTTGGCATTTACTGTTGTTATTATGATGATGATTATGTATTACTACGCTTGTCTACGGAGTGGGGGTGTAGGGAGCTCTGGGTAGAGGTAGTACCTTTGTTTTCTGGTAGCTGCACTCAATTTTTGAGTGGACGGAAACACTGGTCCTCATCCATCTCCTAAATCTCTGACGTCTGGCTCCTAGTGCCACACCCCGGTAAACCGCTTCAGCTGGCAGGCAAAACGACGTGAGGGGGTGATGTCAACACTGCATCACTGGGCGAATGAACTCCCACGACGGAGTCACCGGCCAGGGCGGAAGGGTCTCGTTAGGACCCGACAGCCAAGTGTTCGGGACTAAGGCGCGCCACTTCGTTACTGTGGACTGCGGCTGTGGCCTACCAGCTATGGTTTGAAATAGCAGGGAAGGTGGATCTCTTCAGCCTTGGAAGGCCGTCTACCTAGGAGAAGGAAACTCTGATGTAAAACCTACGGCCCGAGGACCTCGCTGTCACCGTCCCAGCTTGCCAGGCCATGGCAGACGAACCCCGGGTTTAAAGGGTGGGGTCAGTTCTGCGCACACTGCACTCCACTTGAAAGCTCCTTTGCGCAGGCAAGAAGCAAATCTTCACGTCTACCACCCCCCCCCCCGGTCTTACTAAGTCCTGTAGCGATGGGAAAGGGGCGAACTTGGCAGGTGTAAGATGACACTGGCAGCCGCAGTCTCAATCCTGCATGCAGGCGGCTCAGGCGCAAGTGGTCGTCTGATGATGACCTGGAAACTTTATCATCACCCGGCAGCACCCTGAGCGACCAAGCAGCCTTTTCTAGGGACAGCACTGCTTGCTCCACACGGAGAGGGGCCTAGAAAAGGTGGCTTAAACAAAGCTCGTCTCCTCCTCCCTCAGTTGGCTTACCGCGGTCAACGGGCATCTTCATATGCGGTCGAATTACATCAAAGAATCGACGGCGCATCCCACTCGCCTTAAAAGGTGGGAAAGGACTCAAACTCGCATGCTGGAACATCAGAACCATGCTAGACTCAGCTGACAGCACTCGACCTGAGCGACGATCTGCTTTAATTGCACACGAACTCGCTCGGCTGGATGTTGACATCGCCGCCCTCAGCGAAATCCGCTTTTCAGAGGAAGGCAGTCTGAGGGAGCATGGCGCAGGTTACACTCTCTACTGGTCAGGTAAACCAGCGACAGAGAGACGCCGTTCAGGTGTCGGCTTCATGATCAGGGACTCTATCGCTACCAAGCTTGCAAGCCTGCCAACTGGTCACTCTGACCGCATCATCTCAATGCGTCTACCACTTCGTGACCAACAACACGCAACGCTGCTCAGTGTGTACGCTCCAACTCTCCAGGCAGATCCTGCTGATAAAGACAAGTTTTACTCCGACCTACGCAGCCGTCTGCAGGATATCCCAGCTGACGACAAGATTGTCATCTTTGGCGACTTCAACGCCAGAGTGGGCAGAGACTCGGAAACCTGGAGAGGCGTACTTGGAAGGCACGGCGTGGGCAGCTGCAACGACAATGGACGCTTGTTACTTGAACTCTGTGCGGAACAGCAGCTTTCCATAACCAACACCATCTTCCAGCAGAAAATACTTGTGCGCCAGCGTGACCTAAAAGATGTCTTTCACACCAGGGTAATGCCCAGCGCTGAGTGTCACACAGACCACCGTCTTGTCCGCTGCAAACTCAGCTTTCACTTTAAACCCAGACCAAGGAACGGTGGCGCCCCGAGGAAGAAGCTCAAAGTCTGCAGCCTTCAGTCTGCCGCAGTCAAAGCAGCTTTCCAGAAAAGCCTACGATCTAGGCTAGAGGAACCGAGCTGCCTAGGAGACTCGCCTCCGGTTCCTGAAGTGCTGTGGGACCGCATCAAAACTGTTGTTCTGCAAACATCTGAAGATATCCTCGGAATCTCCACGATGAAAAACCGAGATTGGTTCGATGAGAACAACTTAGAAGTCCAGGAGCTGCTGTCAAAGAAGAGATCAGCACACCAGGCCCACCTGGCCCGACCATCCTGCCCGCACAAAAAAGCAGCCTTCTGCCTGGAATGCAGCACCACCCAGCGCAAGCTTCGAGATATTCAGAACGAGTGGTGGACCAACCTCGCAGTAAAAACTCAGGTTTGCGCTGATACTGGCGACTACAGGGGATTCTACGAAGCTCTAAAAGCGGTATATGGCCCCTCGTACCAAATCCTGAGCCCCCTGCGGAGTGCAGACGGGAAAGAACTGCTCACTGAAAAGGACTCAATCCTGAACCGCTGGTCTGAGCACTTCTACACGCTCTTCAATGCTAGCCGCTCAGTCCAAGAACCAGCGATTGACCGCATCCCACAACAACCAGTGAAAACCGAACTGGATGTGGCACCAACATTACAAGAGACTGAGAAAGCCATTAAACAGCTGAAGAGTGGTAAAGCTGCAGGAGTTGATGGCATCCCTCCTGAAGTATGGAAGAACGGAGGCCCAGCACTGCACACCAAACTCCATGAATTCTTCGTCTGCTGCTGGGAGCAGGGTAAACTCCCTCAAGATCTCAAAGATGCAGTCATCATCACCCTGTACAAGAACAAAGGGGAGAAATCAAACTGTTCCAATTATCGTGGCATAACACTTCTGTCCGTCGCCGGCAAAATCCTCGCAAGAGTACTGCTGAATAGGCTGGTACCCGCAATAGCTGAAGATCACCTCCCAGAGACCCAGTGTGGCTTTAGAGCCAACCGGGGAACCACAGACATGATGTTTGTCCTGAGGCAGATTCAGGAAAAGTGCCGGGAGCAAAACAAAGCACTGTACGTCACTTTTGTGGACCTGACAAAAGCGTTTGACACCGTGAGCAGGCAGGGACTTTGGAAAATCCTGGACAAGCTAGGCTGCCCACCGAAGTTCCTCACCATGATCGTCCAGCTTCATGAAGACCAGCCTGGACAAGTCAGACATAGCAACAATCTCTCGCAGCCCTGCCCTATTGCAAACGGCGTGAAACAGGGATGTGTTCTTGCTCCCACGCTGTTCACCATTTTGTTCAGCATGATGCTCCAGCAGGTCACAGAGGACCTCGACGACGCTGATGGCGCATACATCCGCTTTCGTCTCGACGGGAGCGTGTTCAACCAGAGGCGTTTGCAGGCCCACACAAAGACCATGGAGCAACTGATCAGGGAGCTGCTTTTTGCTGACGATGCCGCCCTCCTTGCTCACACAGAGGCAGCTATGCAGCGAATTACGTCCTGTTTCGCGAAAACAGCTCAGATCTTCGGCCTTGAAGTCAGCCTGAGGAAGACTGAAGTTCTTCATCAGTCCGCACCCCATGAGTAGCACCATCCACCAAGCATCGTCATTGAACAAACAGAACTGAAAGCTGTCCACCAGTTCAGCTACTTGGGGTGCGTGATCTCGTCTGACGCCAAGATCGACAACGAAGTCGACAACAGGCTGGCCAAGGCAAACAGTGCATTTGGCAGACTATACAAACGTGTCTGGAACAACAGAAACCTTAAAAGAGCCACAAAGGTCAACGTCTACAAAGCTGTTGTGCTGACCACTCTCCTGTATGGCGCCGAGCCCTGGGTCACGTACCGTCGTCACCTGATTCTCCTCGAGCGTTTCCATCAGTGCTGCCTCCGCACAATCTTCAATATTCACTGGAGTGACTTCGTCGCCAACACTGAAGTCCTCAAGTCAGCGAAGGTCATCAGCATCGAGTCCATGGTCCTCAAGACACAGCTTCGTTGGGCAGGGCACATCACCAGGATGGAGAACCACCGCTTACCTAAGATTGTGCTGTATGGGGAACTGTCCTCTGGCCATCGCGACATAGGGGCACCACGAAAGCGATACAAAGACTCCCTGAAGAAGTCCCTCACTGCTTGCTGCATCGATCACCGTCAGTGGGCAACACAAGCAGCTGATCGCAACTCCTGGCGGCACAGTCCACCAGGCCACCTTCTTCGAAGATACCCGCAGGGCCCGTATGGAGGACAAAAGGAAAAGGAGGAAGAACCATGATCCCTCAGCACCCATCCCAGATGAGACCTATACTTGCAGCTGTTGTGGCAGGACCTGCTTGTCCCGCATAGGCCTCTTCAGCCACCAGCGTGCCTGCAGAAGACGTGGATGTCCTTCCTAGATCTTCGTTCGCGAAGCCAAGCCATGAGGTGAGGCTACGGAGTGACGACTCACTGTGTTCACGTGCACGCGTGGGTTTTCTCCAGATGTTCTGGTCTCCTGCCACGTGTGTAAATGCTCCTCAGTAATTGGCAGAAAACCAACTCAAACAATGTTTTAACCTATGAGACCTCCTTTACCAGTGGCAGTGAATAGGTGCATATCATTATCATCATCATCAGAGTTGTTTATTTTTGTTTGCATTTTGACTTCTTGTGTTGAGGTTATTGCAAACATGATGCCTTGTATAAAGGTGTCAGATTTTGTACCAGTTAAAAAGGTAAACACCTATTACTAATCTTTTAACCTTCGTTAGTTGCGGATTTTTGCAGTATTGTGACATGCAGTTTGCGTGAATGACACCGTGTATATATAAAGCACTGATTAAGACTTTTATGCAAGATGGTCGTGCCATGGTTTTGCAGGAGGGGGCGATGTTGCTGTGTGGGGTGTCATCCCAATCGAATAATTTTGAGGCCATTTTTCAGGATTGGAATTTTCGGCCCAACACCAGTCACATTGTAGTTTGATTTTAGCGATGGGAGGAAACTGTAAAACCCAGCGAATATCACTGCAGGGGGGGGGGGGAGAACGCACGAACAAAGCCGTAAGATGCCCAAGATAGAAGTCAAACCCAGGACCCTCTTGCTCTCAGGCACAAGCGTTGACACTGCGCCACTCTACCACCCATTGATTTATATAACGGACAGTAGGAATGTGTAACAATGAGGTGCTTGTTCATCTTCAATTGTGAAAGCGTCATTATTATTCGTAGTCGAAGCATTATTAGCCACGTGCCACGCTCAACACCCTGTTGCACGCCGCCATTCTGAAAGCAGCAGGTGGCTCATATGCTGGACGTCTGAGAAACGACTCCACACATCCGTGAAAAAGAGCTTCACAGCTCATCGTATTTATCCAGGAAAGATAAAGATTCTGATTCTGATCCATCACCTACTCTTGCGACTGCGGCGGCAAGAAACGTGCACGACACCTGGGGCAGAACGGGCTGCCATGCACCCTCCCAGTGCTCCCACTACCAAGCCACGTCGCTCAGCGTAAGAGACACGGCTCTGCACGATGGCGTGCAGAGCCCTTGCCCCTATTCTGCCTCCACGGGACGGTTGGCAGCGAAATTGGTCGCGGTTTTTTGTGCGGAATCACCCCCCCCTCCCCCTTTCCCCGCGTGAATTGGCAATGCTTCTCTACCGAGTGGTGCGGTGACAGCTGAAATAGCTGCACGAATCATCCTCCTTTTTTATTTTACGTTTCTTAATATAGTTATTTTTTTATAATAGGATTAATTTAAGTACAATAATTTCCTCTCACCCTTGTTCATTCTGCCTCCGAGATTCCATGGTTCCTGCTGGGAAAAACAAGTGTCAATTGCAGTTGGAAATTCTGAACATTGTATTATAAAATGTAAATGCGTGTGCAATTCAATACGAGTGCTATGGGTTGAGGGTGTGGTGTTATGCATTGGGGGGAGGGGAAATGCTTAGTTATTGTGTACATTTATTAAACTCTAAAACAAACGACGAGATTGTTAGCTGGCGAGGATCATGTCAGTCCAGCCAGTGGATTTGTGAACCCGGCCCGGGCTGAGCGGATTATTGAGAGTTATCGTCTCACGTGCGTGAATCTGTGGCATTCTGGTTCCCTCCCACTTGTGAACTCTGACGAAGGAACTGGCCAAACAGTCGAGACGATGGCCAAGTTCTGTAAACTCGGCAGTGCAAATGGGAACATTGCAGTGAGTTGACTGGCAGGTTCTCTTGTCCTGCGGTACAATGTGGCTCCTCTCACATTCTCCAAGGACACCTGTCCAGTGTGGAAGATAAAGTCGGGGCCCTGTAGAGCTCCCTGTAGTAGAGGCCCTTCCCTGCCAGCAGTGGCATGAGCGAGTCTATGTATGTACGGATGTTGAACTTCCTTTCACACCGTATGTAGCCAACGACGACCCCGATTGGCACGGTAAGGTTACATACGGTGCGAAATAAGTTCAACATACGAAAGGTCCACGTACGAACATGACCTGCATAGTAGGTGTGGTATATATGTGTGCATGTTTAACTTATTTCGTAACCGTATGTAGCCAACCACGCTAATCGGAGGTGTGGGGGGGGGGACAGCAACTAAACACAAGCACGGTTTCCGCAGGGCTGCACCTTTACCATTGCCACCTCATATTCAGACAGTGGCCTTTCTTCAGGGCATATCTCTTCATCCTTTATTGGCGAGGGAGCCGCTGTCCGTGTGCTGACCTCTGGGCTGCGGGCGGCTCCTGTCCAAGGGCAGGAGATCCCTGGGTAACCCCGGGGTTGCACTGCTTGTGCCCTTGGCAGCCCCGCAGGTCCTTGAGCTCCGCCTGGAAGCTCTTCAAGTCGCGCTGCGGCAGCGGCGTGCCGTGTTTGTCAGCTGTCGGGCGAGGGGCGGTTCCAGGGGGGGGAGCAGACGGGGAGACGATGTGGTCGGTGTGCTCCATGGACTACTTCAACTGAGTTTACTAAAATATGGGGCCTCTCTTGCAGGTATCAAAATATAACAATAGGTTTTACCCTTTCTGACAATAAAACAGTTGTGTTAAGATGTTAAAACACCAAACAGAATCATCTTTCCAGAAATACTGTCTGCATTAACCACACGTACTTGTGCTGAACATGCGAATATAAAACAAGCTCTACCGCGAGCGATAAATGGCCTGATAGTGGCATTGCTTTTGTGCTGTTTGCCTTTTGGCGTCCTCTGGTCTAACACAGTTGAGACGAGGCTCAAAAGATAAAGCTGTCTCTGGTGCGGACCAATCAGTTTCAAATACAATGCATCGTATTATCAGAGGGTGTTTCATGTTTGCATGTTCGCCACAAGGAAGAGTAGGCGAAGATAGCCTCGTGAGGGCTCTCTCGAGTGGAGACCCTGCACGAGTGGCGCTGCACGCCGTGAGATGGAGCGCTCCCTCTGTGTGTGTGTGGGGGGGGGGGGGGAAGCCACGCTCACCTGGTAGCGGTCAACGTTGAGGTCGTAATAATCGACGACGCCGGTGACGAACTCGCAGAACAGCGTGTTGTGGGTCTCGTTCATGGTGCGCATGCACCAGTAGGTGCTGTTGCTGGCGCTGGTGCACGCGCAGAAGGAGCCGACTGGAGGGTGGGGCGGGGGATGGGAAGAGAGCGGGGGGGGAGACAAGGGGAGGGTGTTGAGGTCAGCGTCACCTCTAGGCCTCCACATCGGTGCACGGACGGGACCGTTAGAACAACGAGACAGGTGGACTTCTCCACAAATCTGGCTGTCGCCTGATGACGCTGGTTGTAATTACTGGCGAAACGTCTTACTCAGATTATAAATATTTTTAGGTTTTTTCGGTAAAGTCACGTAGGTAAAACATTAAAATTAATAAAAGTAAAATAAAATAAAAATCACGACGTTTCGGAGGCAACACAAGCTTCCGTCTTCAGGTGGAACCGTCACAGCCACGACAGCTGTATCAAGTAAATGAGAGTATACAAGAGCTACCACTCCGTATATATAATGGTTGGAGAAGGGGGAAGGGCCAAGTACGGCACACTTTTTATTAATATGGTAAGGTGAGGCTTAAGAGGCTGAGCCTTTGTTATGGAGAGGTACGGTTTGTGACTAAGCCTGGCCTACATAACAATAGTGTGAAAAAAGAAACAACTAAACATGGTAAAACAAGCCTGGCTGTCTATCAATAACCTGTAATAGTTGTCTGTCAAATAAGATGGTCCAAATAAGTGTAGTTAAATCTTTTTTGCATGGTTAATCACATCTTTCCAATGATTACTCAGTTTGTAACCATCATCACGGTTGAAATTATGTCTGTGTTTGTATATTTGTATGGCTTCGTGTACAAACCTTTGATGGTAGCCAGGAGGTTTGCAGAGGACCTTGGTCTCGGAAAAGACAATTTCATGAGAGCCCACCGAGTTGTAGCAATGATCGGCAACGGCCGAAGAATCAGTTCTGCCGTGTTTCAGATCTGATTTGTGCTCGCGGACACGATCAGAAACATGACGTTTCGTTTCTCCAATGTAGCAATCACCACAAATCGGTGTGGGTGAGGCAATGCCTAACCGGGCTCTCAGGATGAACGAATACTCTGACCGCACTATCCGCCAAGCTGTTTCTCCCACCACACAGAAACAGCCACATGAAACTCCGACCAAAACTATCACGTTACCATACATAGCAGGCGTGACCAAAAAGATCTCCAAAATTCTAAACAAACATAAGATCCAAGTCCGATTCAGTACAGTGCATAAAATCCGTGATCTGATTCCATCTGTGAAGGATGTCGTTCCTGACTTACAGTATCCTGGAGTCTACAAATTGAGTTGCAGTTGTGGTGATTGCTACATTGGAGAAACGAAACGTCATGTTTCTGATCGTGTCCGCGAGCACAAGTCAGATCTGAAACACGGCAGAACTGATTCTTCGGCCGTTGCCGATCATTGCTACAACTCGGTGGGCTCTCATGAAATTGTCTTTTCCGAGACCAAGGTCCTCTGCAAACCTCCTGGCTACCATCAAAGGTTTGTACACGAAGCCATACAAATATACAAACACAGACATAATTTCAACCGTGATGATGGTTACAAACTGAGTAATCATTGGAAAGATGTGATTAACCATGCAAAAAAGATTTAACTACACTTATTTGGACCATCTTATTTGACAGACAACTATTACAGGTTATTGATAGACAGCCAGGCTTGTTTTACCATGTTTAGTTGTTTCTTTTTTCACACTATTGTTATGTAGGCCAGGCTTAGTCACAAACCGTACCTCTCCATAACAAAGGCTCAGCCTCTTAAGCCTCACCTTACCATATTAATAAAAAGTGTGCCGTACTTGGCCCTTCCCCCCTCTCCAACCATTATATATACAGAGTGGTAGCTCTTGTAATCTCTCATTTACTTGATACAGCTGTCGTGGCTGTGACGGTTCCACCTGAAGATGGAAGCTTGTGTTGCCTCCGAAACGTCGTGATTTTTATTTTATTTTTATTAATTTTAATGTTTTACCTACGTGACTTTACCGAAAAAACCTAAGAATATGAATCCTTGCAGTCACGAAAGCTTCAAATCTAGAACAGATTATAAATGTTGTGGCTTGGCTACTCCAACACACCGGTGTGCTGTACTAGTAATTAATTGGCATGTTTTGTTTATGTGACAAACCTCACTAATTGGCTGTGTCGGGTGGTGGCGGGATTAACGACGCATTTATATATTTACGCGATCTAACTCAAACAACCTCTATTATAGGTGAATTGAATGAGGTGTTCTGCCTAAACTACGGCAGGCACTTATATCCTCCTTACAGATCTGAGCCGTGGCGAATATTCCACATTACTATGGAGCAATGAGTAAATCCATAGTACATCCACTGTTTACTATTTATTAATCAATTGAATGGGACCCACATCTCAGAGAGACGCACTACAGAAGAAGTGCGCGCATTCGTTTTGAAAGCAGCGGGCAGTCGCTCATAGGCAGGACGACAAAAGGGAAGGTCGTGAGCATGGCACTTGAACAAGAGCAGGGAGCCGATAGCACAGATGGCTGCGGGAGTCGGGGTTAGAGAGTTCCAGTCTATGGGAGGGGGGGGGGGGTCAGCAGAGAAGAATAAGCGACATCGGGGCAGCATCAGCCAGTGGTTCTTCACCTTTACTGCAGCCTTGCACTCCTTTGGATCTCAATCGTAATTTTTTGTTTGCTTGTTATTATGTTAGTATTGGTGCTGTGAGTCCGTGTTGATGGTGTGAGTCTATGTTGATGGTGTGTCCGCGTTGATGGTGTGTCCGTGTTTATGGTGTGAGCCCGTATTGATGCAGTGAGTCTGTTGATGCTGTGAGTCTGTATTCTTCCCAGGTGGGACAACCACAGCAAGAAAATGCTGAAGTCGGCGGGAGAGCTGCCGTGGCAAGAGGTTATATAGTTAAGAGAGGAGGGAAGAGGCAAGGGGGGAGAGAGAGAGGGAGGTTATGGGGTAGGGGGGGGGGGCGTGAGCGCTCGGGGAAGAGGACATGAGGCTGAGGGGGGGGGGGGAAGTGGGCAGGGCTAGAAGTGGGAAGGTGGTGGAAGAACAGATAGAGGATGTGAGGCTGGGGGGGACGTGGGCGGGGCTAGCAGTAAACCGGCAGGTAATGATGGAAACAACAACAAGTTAAGGCATTACCTGGTTGATAACATCCTTCCAATGATTTTTCAATTTGTATCCATCTTCTCGATTGAAGTTTTGTCTGTTTTTATATCTGGACGGCTTCATGAACAAACCTTTGATAGTAGACTCGATCATGTGAGCCTTCTTGTCTCGCAGTCTGTTAAAGGCTCTAACAGATATGTGGAACCTATTTGCGTGTTTAGTTTATTAACCTTCCTCCACACTGTTGATTAGCACCATTGGATACACGTGGTGCAAAAGAAGTTCAACATACATAGCTGGGATTGGCAAAAACATCCCAATCCTGAAATATTTACCCTATAAATCGCTCAAAATTTTGGTTCACACAGCTGTTGTTGTTATTCTCCTCGTGCCTGCAGAAATCCTGGCTCACTTTGGCCCTCACTTGACCGACCGCGAAAAGCTGGAGCTCGCAGCCATGCAAGAAGTGTGGTACTTTGCGCTCGACAACAAACCAAAGGGATTCAACAGGCATGGATATGATGACGACGAATGTAATTACATTCTGGTGAGGCTCACTACAAAACTAGTCTTGGGGGCGGTCACAGGGCCCAGAGGTAGCGGGGTTTGTGGCTTCTTGTTATTGCACCTGAATTTCCAACCAGGGCAATGACACACGCACACACCAACGAGCTTCAAAATCAGAATGTTTAATCCTTTTAGATAAGAAGCATATTTTCAAGGGAATCTTAACCAGCAGACAGTATCAAAGAATTCGACAATTACACCCACTTGCACATTTACTCACCCACCCACTCACTCACTTGCTGACTCACTCACTCATTCACACACTCAATCACTCACCTACCCACTCGCCCACTCACCAACGCACTCACCCGCACACATCTGAATCAGAAGTTTATTTCCCGAGTAAAGCCCGTTGAGCTCAGAAGCTCTTTTTAAATCCTTTATATTAAGTTCGCTTGCTTGCTTGCGTGCTTGCTTGCTTGCTTACGACCGTGCAAATCTTTCGGTCGTTTTTAACACACTTCCCGTGATCCAATCGAACTGAATTTTCCAGACTCGTTGTGCGTGACAATTAATTTTCGTGAAAAAAAAATTCAAAAATTTTAACTTTTTAGGAAAAAATAATGGTATGACTGTGTGTGTGCGTGTGGGGGGGGGGTCTGGTTGTATGTGAGTGCGTGAGACGAGGTGGCCGAGTGGTTAAGGCGATGGACTGCTAATCCATTGTGCTCTGCACGCATGGGTTCGAATCCCACCTTCGCAATTTTTTTAATCCTTTATATTAAGTTCACTTGCTTGCTTGCGCGCTTACGACCATGCAAATCTTTCGGTCGTTTTTTACCAACTTCCCGTGATCCAATCGAGCTGACATTTTGCACACAGACTCGTTGTGCGTGACAATCAATTTTCGTGAAAAAAAATTTCCTAAATTTTACACTTTTTTTTAAATATGTAATTACCAATTGCTTAATGGTGGCAGGCAATCATCTGACCCATAGGTGGCAGCCATCTCAAGCCAGAGGACGAGAGGACTCTAGCCGCCACGCATATAAAGGATTTATAGTGAAAAACTTTGTTTTTACGGGTTAATTTTTAAGGGTGACTCAGCCAGCAGACATCTGAGCATTCCAAATTATGGTAAAATAACACTTCATAATTCCAGCAATTATTTGTATTACATTCACACTTCTTAAACGTTGTGATTTTAACAAGTCAGTTTAAATGATTGTACCTTTTGTGCAGTTCCGACATGATCACCTCCACTACCGTTATGAGGTGCTCAAGATGATTGGGGAAGGTCAAGGCCAGGTGGTCCAGTGCCTTGACCACAAGAGTAACACCCTGGTAGCTGTAAAGATACTGGTGTCACCGTCGAGGTAAGACTTCAGAGACGTGCCATCACGAGGCCGACGTTGTTGTTAAGTCCATTGCCAGGCGATGCGGTGGTGATACTCGTGCTTCACAGCGAGAAGGGGGGGCCTTGGTTCGGCTCCTGACTCGGGCGCCATTGTGTGTGGAGTGTGTACGTTCTACCCCTGTTCTGCATCGGTTCCTTCTGGGTACTCTGGTTTTTCGTCCCTAAAGCTTAAAATACATACACACACAGTGTCAACTGGTATGGGCCAAAACATCCCGTTGCTAAAATATTACCTCCACATTACAGTAAGTCATCATTTAATGCTGTAGATACATTCCTGGAAAGTTCCGAGTTAAGTGAAAAAGCATTGAGCGAAAATAATCTCTCCATAAATAATGTAACAATAAAGTTTGGCGAGATACAATGTATACATACACTGTGAGATGATGAGACCAATAACTGAGGGTATGCTGTCATGTTACTTTTATCATTCCGAGTACTGTATTATACCGCTCAACGGTGCAGCTCAAAAAAGTATTTTGTTGTCGACACTCACAAACCACGTTATGATGGGCTTATTCCGTGTTATAATGGGTGCGTATCTTGTTAGAATGGGCGTGGTCCGTGTTGTAATGGTCGCGTTTCGTGTTACAACGTGCACATTCTGCATTGTGTCAAAAGTGTGGAAGAACCACGTTATAGCGAAAACGCGTTGTTTTAACACGCGTTTGCATTTAGTTTTCCCGAATGACCAATCTGATTTGAATGGCTATTCACCTTCATATCTTATTGGGCACCCTACGTCGGCTCCTGCCCCCCGTATGGTACCAATGAGAGTCGAGAACGCTACTTTAGCTCACAATGCCGTCAGACCTGGTGAAAGCATATTTAATTATGAATAGTATTTGCTTCTGGGTATTTCTTAAGAAAGTGTAAGTTATTAATTTGTGGACTTCCTCTGCGCAGCTCCAAGGAAGAAACATTGCAGAGGATGGAGCTCCAGATAGCTCTGGAACTTCAGTGAGGCCAGCAATGAAGATTACAGCGTCATCAAAGTCCTAAACAGCTTTGATTTCAGGGGACACCACTGCCTTGTCCTGGAGCTGTTGAAGTATGTACCGCGTGTTCCATCTCCCACTCCCCCCACTAATAGCGTGGTCAACTGATTAACTAAACAAATTTTTTTTTATTTTCCTGGGAAAGTCCACTGACCTATTAGTTATTTTTTGTAAGCGACCTGCCCACAAATTATACCTTAACAAAGTAACTTATCACGTGGAAATGTATAGCAGCCAAATACTATAAATGCATGTTGATTCGAAATGTGGAGGGGAAAACCAGAGGACCTACAGAATAATCCACATGACCACAGGGAGAACATGCAAACTCCAAATGTACATGCGTCAAGTTCGGGATCAAACCCCACGACCTTACCAGGCGGAGTTGTTATCTTCTCCCCATGGATAACCCTCTACCACCTGGCAAATGAAACCAATTTGTCAAGTGGGTAACTGAGCCAACTGATTTTGTTTATCGGCAAACCAACGACCTGAACTACGACTCTAAATATTGGTCGTGAACATGCACAAACAATATTAATATTATTGTCGTTAGCAGAATCAGCACAGCATTTAAGATGACACTGACACTGTGTTGGTTTTGTTTCTGCTTTCGTCTCTCTCACAGGGAGAGCCTTTATGATATTGTAGGGGTGTTAGAGAGAGAGCCCGTTATGCATGGCAGCTTATGGCAAACAAACACAGTGGGCGGGGCTACGTGAGTGCACGGGGAGGTGCTCTCTACGACGTCCGCGCCAGGCACCCCGGGGGGGCTGATTCGGAGTTATGATCCCCCGGGGCCCCACCCCTCAGCGGGGGGTTGGGTATAAAAGGGGATGTATCGGAGGGCTCGGGAGTCTTGTTAAGCTAACCAGTGAAGACTGAAGACGTCTTAGCTAGAGCCCTGGACTCCCCTGGTTCGCCGTCCTTATCAGGGCCGAACAGGACCGAGCCAGCGGCGTGGTCCCGAGATCCAGAGCCGGTGCTCTTGTCAGCGCTGGTCTGGGACTCAGGGTACCGGGCCCGACTTACCAGTGTCGGGCCAGATAGCCTCCCCTAGCCCGTTAGAGGAGGACTAGGAGGCAGGCTAGAAAGTAGCTAGCGCGTGTATCCCCAGCTAGCCGGGTGAGGGGGCCGACACCCCCTCTAGAGTTGTATGCCACAACCGTGCTGTGTGTAATAAACCTGTGTGCCTCCAACTCCGGCGTCCAAGAGTCGTGAACTCTACTACATCTGGTGTCAGAAGTAAAGATCTACGAACATGGACACGCGCCGGACAGCTCGAGTCAGGGTACCGGAGGGGGAGGACACCGTTGCAGTCGGGGAGCCCGGGACGGCTGAAGAAAACACGGAGCAGTCGGGGTCGGATGCGTCCACACCGCAGCAACAGGAGAATGGGGAGCCGTCGACAGAGGGGCTGAGGCAGGCGCACGCTAAGCTGGCGGAGCTGCTGTACGCCGCTGCTGCCATGCTGGACCACATCACACAGCTTGGGGCTGCTGGACCGCCACGGGGCGACGGCAGCCGGCGACCACAGCGCCTTCCCGCCATTTCGACGGAGCACCACTTTGAAAATCCCGCCATCGCCGCAGCTGCTGTTGAGGGCGTGGCCGGGTTGAGCATCGAGTCCAACGGCGGGCATACAGTACCTGCCGCGTCATCACCAACGGACGGCACGTCACCACGGGTGCGACCGGCGATGCCATCGGTTGTTCGCGCCGAGGCAGAGCCGGGTGAGGGGGATGGGGGAGTGCGACCTTCCGCGGCAGCCGCTGCGTTACATCAGCGACTACCTCCACTCAAAAGAATTTGTGGGCGAGGAAGGCGACTGGGGCGGCTTCCAGCGGCGCTTCCTCGCTCACCAGGAAATGGCGCAGTGGACGGACGCCGAGGCTCTCCGCGCGCTGCCGGCACTCCTCGACAGCGACGCCCTCGCCACTCTAACATCGGCACCGAAGGAGAGGCGCTCCACGCTGCAGACGGCGAAGCAGCTGCTGGCTGCAGTCTACGGTCCGCCGTCGGACTGTCGGCAACTCTTTTACGATCGCCAGCGGGGGGCAAAGGAGTCGCCCCTGGCGTACCGCACAAGCCTCCTGGCACTGGCGAAGGCGGCCTTTCCACGGATGGACAACGAAGGTATCGACGCCATGGTTACGGAAAAGATACTCCTGCTGGCGGACGACTTGGATATCGTCATCGTCGCACAAGACGACACGGAGATGTGCTCCCTCCAAGCGGCACGACTTCTCCACGCAAACCTGCTCGCGCAACGACGGAAGGCCAGCAAGGCGGCGAGCGGGCGTGCCGTGGCTGCAGCCACCCTCCCAGCAGAAGAGATTTGCGCCATCGACCATCAACGGCAGCAGGGAGCGGGAGTACGGGCGGACCGGGGCGGTTCGAGCCATCTCGACCATCCATCGTCGTCGCCAGCGCTCCCGCGCTGTTACAACTGCGGCATCCGGGGCCATGTCGCCTCGGGGTGCCGCTCTCCTCGGCAGCGCGGGACGACACCTCGACGGGACGCCGGCCCTCTTCCCAAGCTCCATCATCATAACCCGGCGAGTCGCGGCACCCCTCATGTTTGGCCCACGCACACGCCCGTCACACACTCAAACACCGCAGCGAATGGGGGGGTCGATATCGCGCACCATCGCACCAACACGCACCACTCTGGGTACTCATATCGAACCCAGCCAGTGGTCCGTGTTGGCCCATCGTGTTGTAGCCGCATCGTCGGGGTCGTCGGCCGTTGTGGGGCACATCGACGGGGTTGAGGTGCGCATCCTGGTCGATACGGGAGCATCGGCGACCATTATTTCGGAATTGATTTACAATATTCTCCCTGTCCAGAGCCGTCCTTTGATGCCCGTTAACGTGCCATTCTATGCTGCGAATGGGGGCTCACTTGGCATCATTGGACAAATTCGAGCCCAAATTTGTGTCGGGGATATTAAATTGTCTGGGCCGATTTTTGTTTCCTCCTCGCTGGCGGTTCCGTGCCTGCTGGGGACGGACTTCCTGGCCAAAATGCCGATTAGGATATTAATCGACCAGGGATGCATTGAGTTCCCGTCGGGCCGACACATGGCGTTTCTGCCATCCCCCGTTACGAGTCGGACGGCGTTCGCGACGGTGCCGGCGTTCGTAGATAGAACGGTGCGCGTTCCTCCGGGGGCACAAATGTTGATTCCTTTGAAACTTCGGCGGCCCTTCGCTAAGGGCATTGGGGCCCAGGGGGTTCTGCTGGGGCCGTCTAGGGCCGGGGTTAGTGGACCTCATTTACTTCCGGCCCAGACCATATTAAGAGGGGACGGAGACCCCTTCATCGCGGTCCTCAATGTGGGCTCGCAGACGGTGGTGGTCCCACAGGGGACCGTGCTTGCTCACGCAACGCCGGTGCCCTGTGAGGAACCCGTCGCGAATCACGTGAGCGCTGTCCCTGTGCCGCGACCACATTCGGACAGCGATGAAGGGTGGCTCGAGGCGCTTTGTGCGGGATCGACGGACCTGTCAAATTCAGAGTGTCAACAACTTAAAACACTACTGCGGGAATTTTCCGACGTTTTCAGTCGGGACAAATACGATTTGGGCTGCACTCATCTGCTGCGTCACCATATTGATACGGGTGACAGCGCGCCGATACGCCAGAATCCTTTTCGGTTAAGTCCCGCCGAAAAGGACCATGTCAAATCGGCTGTTGATGACATGTTAGCCGCCGACATCATTTCTCCTTCCACCAGCCCTTGGGGAGCGCCGATCATCCTAGTTAAGAAACAGGACGGCTCGTTGCGGTTTTGCGTTGATTTTTGGCGCCTTAACAAAATTTCGGTGGCCGACGCATACCCGCTCCCACGGATGGACGAATCGCTTGACGCCTTGGCGGGAGCGCGATTCTTCTCCACATTGGATTTACTTTCGGGATTCTGGCAGCTTCCTCTGGACGATGATTCAAAGCCTAAAACTGCTTTCCGTACACCGCACGGCCTGTTCCAATTCAACCGGTTGCCGATGGGACTCCACTCAGCGCCGGCAACTTTCCAGCGTTTGATGGAATTAGTTTTGGCTGGATTGCAATGGGACTCGTGCTTGATTTATTTGGATGACGTTATCGTCTTTGGTAAAACATTTCACGAACATCTCCAGAGGTTGCGGGCGGTTTTCCAAAAGATGCGGGCTGCTAATTTGAAATTCAAACCCCAAAAATGTCATCTGTTACGCGAATCGGTGCGGTATTTGGGACACATCGTGGGACGCTCAAGTATTGCTACCAATCCCGCCAAAACGCAGTGCGTCAGCTCCTGGCCGACTCCCACCTCGGTGGGGGAGGTCAGGAGTTTCATTGGCTTCGCGTCCTATTACCGACGGTTTGTCGCGGATTTTGCGACGATTGCGAAACCCCTGCACGCTTTAACGTCAAAAGGGGTTCGGTTCAACTGGGGACAGGAGGAGGAGGCTGCTTTCCGCTCCCTTCGGGACGCTCTGGTGAAAGCTCCTCCCTTGGTTTACCCCGATTTTTCTAAGCCCTTTTTGCTTGACACCGATGCGAGCAACACGGGTATTGGGGGTGTGCTTTCCCAGGTGGTTGACGGCGTGGAACGGGTGGTCGCGTACGGTAGTCGGGTGTTGTCTCCTGCGGAGCAGAGATATTGTGTCACCCGTCGGGAACTGTTGGCAATTGTCTATTTCATCCAACAGTATCGCCCATATCTGTACGGTCGGCATTTCACCGTCCGCACAGATCATGCGGCACTACAGTACGCCCTGCGAGTTCAACAACCATCGGGACAATTGTCTCGATGGTTGGAGATTCTCCAGGACTTTGATTTTGAAACCACCTACCGTAAGGGCGTTCGCCACACCAATGCGGACGCTCTGTCGCGCATGCCAACCACCTCCGAATGTGCATGCCTCCTGGGGTCTGGACGTTGCAGGCCTCCGGGGGACATATCGGTTCCGGTCTTGGCGGCCGCCGCCGACGACGAAACATTGATTACTAATTCGATCGCACAACAGGGAAAAGATTCCCTGCTGGGGTTGCCCGTCACTGATTGGGGGCGCCTCCAGATGGAGGATACCTCCCTCCTCGGGTGGCGTCGTTGCGTCGGCGGTGCTGGGCGGGGGAGGGGTGGTGCCGACGCATGGGAAATGGTGCAAGGTCTGCTGATGCATTGGGACGGGAAATCCCATCGACACCGGCTGGTGGTCCCTTCTGGGTTGCGGGGCAAGGTGGTGTGGGCCGCTCACGAGCGCCTCGTACACTTGGGGACCCAAAAGACCCTCGCCTTGCTCCAACTTGATTTTTTTTTGGCCAGGCATGACGAGGGATGTCGGGGATTTATTGGGGTCATGCCCTCGGTGCGCGCAACGAAAACCGCCAGCACAGGAGTCTAACCCACCCTTGCAATCAATCAAAGTGTCCAGAATAAATGAGCTTGTCGCGCTGGATATTTTGGGCCCATTCCCCGCCACCCCCAGGGGCAATAGATATTTGTTGACTGGTGTGGAGTATTTTACGCGCTGGCCTATGGCCTGGCCCCTTGCCAACCAGTCGGCAGCAGCCATCGTGGAGGCCTTTGTTCAGGGATACGTCCTGGACAAAGGTGCTCCGGAGCGGCTGCTGACCGACCAGGGCAGAAATTTTTCCGGCAAACTACTCCAACAAGTCTGTGAGCTCCTGGGCACGAAGAAAATTTGTACCTCCCCGTATCACCCGCAAACTGACGGGATGGTCGAGCGTCTGCATCGCACCATCACGTCAATGTTGTCACAGCAGGTTTCGGACTCACAGACCGATTGGGACCTGCAAATTCAAGGGGTCTTGGCGGCATACCGAATGGCCCCCCATGCAGCTATGGGATTTTCCCCCTTCTACCTCATGTACGGCCGCGAACCTGACCCGCCTGTTCGTGCCCAGCTGCAGATCCCCGCGCCGCAGGGAAAAACTAAATTGGCTGACCATGTAAAATTTAATCTGGCCAAATTAACAGAGGCACGGGATGCTGCCATGCAAAACTCTCACCTCCGTCAGAAAGCGAATGAGCGGCTCAGACTGGGTCGGGCGCACATGCTGCAGTGGAAGCCGGGGGACAAGGCATGGCTGCACTGTCCCCAGGTGCCACTTGCAACCTCCTCTAAGCTGGTGCGGCCGTGGCGGGGCCCTGTGGAGGTGGTCGAGGTTTTGCGCCCGCAGTGCGTGTGCATCAAATGGGGGAAGCGGCGGTGGTTCGTGCACCCCTCTAGATTAAAACCCTTCGTTGCGGTACACATCCCCACTTCACACACGCGTGGCCAAACATGTGGGGGGTCAACCGACTCACTGGGTCCGTCTCCGTCGCTCTCATCTAATGCCTTGCCGGCTGTGCCACCTCCAGGTGCATCAGGAGTGACGGGCTCACGCCCGATCACCCCTCCTGGGGATGCCAAGGGTCAAGCGGCGTCGAATGAGGACTCACTCCAAGACGGACAGTTGCCACCTGACGGTCCGCCACCCGGGGTTACCCCGTGTGAGGGGCCCGCTTCAAGGACGCGCGCTAAAATGCGCAGACTGTTGTGAGGCCGGAAGATGTGTACATAGTTTGTGTTCATTGTGTGTTGTGTGTGTGTGGTGGATTCCCTGCAAATTTTATATAGGCTGTTTTTACGGAATTCGTATTTATTTGGGGGGGGGGGGGGTGCGTCAGGTTGTTTTCTCTTCTCGCTGTTGCGTTCTTGTTGTGTTCTTGTTGTTGTCCTTGTTATTGTTGAAAAATAGTGAGGCACACGTGCGGTCAGGGGGTAAATGCGCTTTTATTGTCTTTTTTTTTTGTATGTTGGCAGCCGGGACGGCTGCAAGCTATGCGGGGGGGGGGGGGGGGGGGGGGGTGATGTAGGGGTGTTAGAGAGAGAGCCCGTTATGCATGGCAGCTTATGGCAAACAAACACAGTGGGCGGGGCTACGTGAGTGCACGGGGAGGTGCTCTCTACGACGTCCGCGCCAGGCACCCCGGGGGGGCTGATTCGGAGTTATGATCCCCCGGGGCCCCACCCCTCAGCGGGGGGTTGGGTATAAAAGGGGATGTATCGGAGGGCTCGGGAGTCTTGTTAAGCTAACCAGTGAAGACTGAAGACGTCTTAGCTAGAGCCCTGGACTCCCCTGGTTCGCCGTCCTTATCAGGGCCGAACAGGACCGAGCCAGCGGCGTGGTCCCGAGATCCAGAGCCGGTGCTCTTGTCAGCGCTGGTCTGGGACTCAGGGTACCGGGCCCGACTTACCAGTGTTGGGCCAGCTAGCCTCCCCTAGCCCGTTAGAGGACTAGGAGGCAGGCTAGAAAGTAGCTAGCGCGTGTATCCCCAGCTAGCCGGGTGAGGGGGCCGACACCCCCTCTAGAGTTGTATGCCACAACCGTGCTGTGTGTAATAAACCCGTGTGCCTCCAACTCCGGCGTCCAAGAGTCGTGAACTCTACTACAATATGATGAGAAAATTGGGGTTCCGGTTGGACATGGCAATGGTGAAAAGCTATACCAGGGGAATCCTCATGTTCCTGTGCCACATCTATTCCAGGAACATAGTTCACGCGGACATCAAGCCAGTGAGTGGACACAGCGTTCAGTATGACTTTGTTGCAGAGGTGTATCATTATTAGGGAATCGTTCCACGGAGAAAACCGGCCACGTTCGTCACAAGGTCGATGCGTTTGCTCTTTCTATCTAATTGGAAGGAGGCAGGTCATAGTACCCCTGGTGAAAATAATGCGGTATGAATTAAACTGTAGTGTAGAGTCGTGTCGGTATTGGGGACTCACCATAGACAAAACCGGCAACGTTGATGACAGCGTTACCCCAGTCCTTCGGAGACAGAAACTGGAGAAAAGAAAAAGATTTCCTAAGTGTGCCAAACATGTATTTTGACCCGACAGCTTGCCCGTTGTTGGCTTCCACACTGTAAATGGAAAACTTCCGAAGACAAACGCGTGGTGGATAGCGACATGGAATCCGCGAGCTCTCATGTGGAGCTTTTGGTCCGTAACCCGTTAAAGGGCACTCTTTTGCAGCTGTGAGCTAAATGCGGCTCTCCTGTCAGAGGAACCACGATCAGTTGTCAATAGGGCTGCCCTCCTTTACTTCGATGGTGCCTCAGAGTGCTTTGAACATGAGTCTCAACTCAAATCTCTATTTTAGACGCAATTGAAAGGGGCAACCCCCAGTAATAGCTGTCAACAAACACCGAATGTTGCACTTGACCGACGCTCGTCAACGGCACTACACCTCGTTTAGTTCCCCTGTTTAGTGTAGGTGGTGGTACGTAATCGTTCAACTGCTGGCTGAATGTTATCGGCATAACCTCTGAGTTTGAATTCATTCTGCCCCTTCTGCAGGAAAATGTTCTCGTCAAGGACACGTGACCAGCACTGTGAGGGTCACGGACTTTGGCACGAGCTTTTTTGTGGAAAGTCAACGTGAGTGACCTCACCTGGGTGTGTGAGCGTCTGCGTGTAGGTGTCTATGTGGGTGTCTTTGTGTATGGGCGTCTCTGTGTCTGTGTGCGAGTATCTGTGTGTAAGTGTTTGTCTGATTGTGTCTATGTGTGAGTATCTGAGTGTCTGTACATGTGACTGTTTATGTGTGTGATGAAGATGCTGTTTAATAAACAATGAGTACACACACACATGTGGTGTTCTTGTGATTGGTGTGCAGCTATGGATGTTGGTGGGACCCTGGAATACACGGCTCCGGAGCTGTACCTGGGCTACAGCTTGACCTGTGGAGTAGACATGTGGGCGCTGGGTTGCACGGTGGAGGAGTTGGCAACGGGCAGGTAATTATTCCAGTCCGAAAGTGACGAAGATCACCTCCCGCGCTGCATTGAGGTATTTCCCACTGGGCGTCCATCCGCTCGTGATCCCCCTCTCTTTCCTTGGAGTCGTGGGTTTTGGGGGTGGCAGGAGGGGGGGTGGCCACTTAGTGATCTGGCGAATAGCGGCCGTCGTATGTTGTGTATGTGTGTACACGTGTCCGTCTTGTACGTGTGAGGGGAGCGGTAGTGTAGCGGTTAGCATGCTGCGCTATAAACTGAGTTTGATCCCAGCTCATGGCACACACTAGTGATGTATATCTGAACCTGTCCTGGGCCTCCCTTAGTTAGCCTCAGCCTTAAATGAGTACCTAGTGCAGTGTGCCATAATGCTGGCCCTCAACAAGCGCTGCTGCTGTTGCTACGCCATACTAACAGCACTTGCCCCTACAGTCAACCGAGGTTACACAGGTGACCTTTGTCTTTGTCTCAACCATGTGCAGATTCTGGGAATGCCTCCAAGATACATGGTGAATGCAGTTCCCGACAGAAGGCAGTTCTTTGGTGAGTTAAAGGGTGGTGCGAGCGACGGACCGGATTCAGTTTTAAGGAGAGGCCTGCGGCTGTTGTCATTTTTGGGGGGGGGAGGGGGGAGGGAATGGCCTCTTTGTATTTTAAATTCCTTGGGTGAGTGGGTGGGTAAATAGGTGTGTGTGGGCAATTGGGTGGGTATGTGGGTGAGTAGGTGAGTAGGTTGTAGGGTAAGTGGGCGAATTGGTCAGTGGGTAAGCGGGTGGACGGGTGAGTGGGTGGGTGGGTCAGTGATTGGGTAGATGGGTAGGTGAGTGAGTGATTGTGTAGGTGGAAGAGTGGGTGGGTGGGTGAGTGGGTTGATAGATGAGTAAGTGGGTAAGTAGGCGGCATGGTGGTTGGTGACTGCATCTGTCACGCTGTGCATGGCTCCCGCAGACCGTCGAGGGAAGATGTTCTGCCCAGGCAAGAAAAGGGTACCGGGGAGCTTACCACTTGACAGGGTGCTCAAAAGCCACGACCCAGCGTTTGTGGAATTCGTCAGCTCCTGTCTGCGGTAAGAACCCCCCACCACCCTCTCCCCATGAGGATCCCCCCCTCTCCAATTGATCGGCGATCACTCTCCACCGATCGCCAGGAAAATGTGGAGCTGAGTGGACCTGATGATGTGCAGTACCACCGGTGTCAAGATCGCCCTCTGTGGATGAGGGGGAGGTCCGTGCAAGATGCTGCTGGCCAATGCGAAGCTCGGGGCATTTTTAAGCTACTGGGCATCAGAGGATTGCCACTGCTCCTGCTACATCCGCTGCTGCCGTGCATTCCTGGACCTCTTCGGAGAAGGGAAGGAACTTCAAAGCTCTCACCACGCTTCTCTCACCACATGCGGCGCGTGTATCTCCCACGCGTCTCTCAACAGATGGGATCCGGATTGTCGTAAGACGCCAGTGCAGGCGCTGGATCACAGGTGGCTCCGGACCGCAGTCACCAGCACCACCAGCAATGCCACCACCACTGCTACTCCTGGCCGTGTACAGTGCTTTGGAGCTGCTGAACGACGGTAACCCACTTTATGCTTGTCCAATGTTCAAGGCAGTCCATAGAGAGGTGTGGGGCCAAGGCAAATAACAACTCCATATTCCACATGGAGAAAGTGGCCCAAGTATGGGCATCAAACTCAGGTCCCTCTTTGGCTGTGAGTTCCAGCCCTGCCGCCCACAATCTAATACACGGAGAGTTCAAATCCCACGTGTACATTCGGTTATATACGGATATATTTTTAGAATTACTTCCTGGGTGAGGACAACTAATTAAGTAGCCATATCTTTGCCATGTAGCCCTTCATCCACTGTGACATCGCCAGCCCTCCCCCACCCCCCCGATAGTGGAGGAGGGGATGGCTGCAGTCTCTTTTGTAGCAGAAGTTGGAACGATGTCGTGCGCATCTCTTCACAGAGCGGAGCCGGCGCTGCCCCCATTCTCCTCGCTTGCCCAGGCCTCTGAATGGAAGCTGAAGGTTGTGGAGGAAGAGGAGACCCTGGTGGAGGAGCTGGTGGTGCAGGAGGAAGAGGAGACCCTGGTGGAGGAGCTGGTGGTGCAGGAGGAAGAGACCCTGGTGGAGGAGCTGGTGGTGCAGGAGGAGGAGACCCTGGTGGAGGAGCTGGTGGTGCAGGAGGAGGAGACCCTGGTGGAGGAGCTGGTGGTGCAGGAGGAGGAGACCCTGGTGCAGGAGGAGGAGACCCTGGTGGAGGAGCTGGTGGTGCAGGAGGAGGAGACCATGGTGGAGGAGCTGGTGGTGCAGGAGGAGGAGACTCTGGTGGAGGAGCTGGTGGTGCAGGAGGAGGAGACTCTGGTGGAGGAGCTGGTGGTGCAGGAGGAGGAGACCCTGGTGGAGCAGCTGGTCGTGCAGGAGGAGGAGTCCCTGGTGGAGGAGCTGGTGGTGCAGGAGGACACCCTGGTGGAGGAGATCGTGGTGGAAGAGATGGTGGTGGAGAAGGAGAAAAAAAGGGTAGAGGATCAGGTGATGGTGATGCAGGAGAAGAGGAAGCCAGGGAGCCTGACCCACATGGGGAGAGTCATCCGCTCACTCCTCCGACGCGCGCTGCTGTGTGGTGGCCGGTCCACCGCACAGTAGAGATGGTGGTGGTCGTTGATCGTTGTGATCCACGACCACTATCACCACACCCACCACGCACACCCTGCACCCACCCACCCCGTGACACCCACCATCCTCCACACACACCCTGCACCCACCCACCCCGTGACACCCACCACCCTCCACACACACCCTGCACCCACCCACCCCGTGACACCCACCATCCTCCACACACCCTGCACCCACCCACCCCGTGACACCCACAACCCTCCACACACACCCTGCACCCACCCACCCCGTGACACCCACCACCTACCACCCTCCACACACACCCTGCACCCACCCACCCCGTGACACCCACCACCTACCACCCTCCACACACACCCTGCACCCACCCACCCCGTGACACCCACCACACACCACACACACCCTGCACCCACCCACCCCATGACACCCACCACCTACTGCACACCACACACACCCTGCACCCACCCACCCCGTGATACACACCACACACCCTGCACCCACCCACCCCGTGACACCCACCAAACACCATACTCCACACACACCCTGCACACACCCCGTGACACCTACCACCCACCACACTCCACACACACCCTGCACCCACACACACCCTGCACCCACCCACCCCGTGATACCGACCACCCACCACACTTCACACACACCCTGCACCCACCCACCATGTGATACCCACCACACTCCACACACCACACACACCATGCACCCACCCACCTACCCCATGACACCCACTACCCACCACACGCATCCTGCACCCACCCACCCCGTAACACCCACCACACACCACACACACCCTGCACCCACCCCGTGACACCCACCACACACCACACTCCACACAAAGGGTTAAGGGTTTTGAGGGTTAGGTGTTTAAAGGATTAGGGGTGGAGAGATCTAGGGGTTTAGAGAATTATTGTTTTAACAGTAAAGGGGTTTAGAGTGTTAGGGGGTTTGGGATTTGAGGGTATTTGGGTTAGGGTTTCAAAGGGTGAGGAGTTAGATGGATAGGGTTTAATGGGTAAATCGGTTTAAAGGGTTAGGGATTTAGAGGATTATAAGTTGAGGGTTTAGAGATGTACAGGGTGATGGGTTTAGAGGTTTAGAGGGTTAGGTATTTAGAGGGTTTGGGGTTTAGAGGTTTAGGGGTTTAGAGGGTGAGGGTTTTAAGGGTAAAGGGGTATAAGATTTTAGCGATTTAGAAATAATTGAAGACTTAGTCCAACATGGACTGAATCCTGACGTACCAACTTTGGTTAGGCACTGCCTTACCAACACTTACTTCACCTGGAATGGTACTTTCTACAAACAAAATGAAGGTACCCCTATGGGCTCCCCCTTGTCACCAGTGATAGCCAATGTGTTTATGTAAAAGTTTGAATCAGACGCCATCCAGACGTCCACCCTGCGTCCTTCCCTGTGGAAGAGGTATGTGGATGACACTTTCGTCATTTGGCCACATGGCCTCCCAGCATTGAACCATTTCCTGGACCACATCAATTCCAGACACCCATCCATCAGATTCACCATGTAAGTGGAGAAAGATGGCAAACTACCATTCTTAGATGTTCTGTTTGAGAGGAGACCTGATGGATCTTTGGGACATTCTGTCTACAGGAAAGCCACCCACACAGATTCATATCTAAAACCTGATTCCCACCACCATCCAGCACAGAAGGATTCCCTCATCAAAACACTACACCATAGGGCCCACTGCATCTCCGACCAACACCACCTAGCCAGTGAACTGGAACACGTACACCAAGCCCTCAAGATGAATGGGTACTCAGACCGCATTATTCGCAAAGCTGTTTCTCCAACCATGGAGAAACAATCTCATGAGAGCCCAATCAAAACCATCACTTTACCATACATACCAGGTGTTACGAAAAGATTTCCAAAATCTAAAACAAACACAAGATCCAGGTCCGATCCCACCTGTGAAGGAGATCATTCCTGACATGCAATACCCTGGAATCTACAAACTGAGTTGAACCTGTGGTAGCAGTTACATTGGGGAAATGAAACGACATGTCTCGGACCGTGTTCGCGAACACAAGGCAGATCTGAAACATGGCAGAACCAATACCTCTGCCGTAGCTGACCATTGTTATAACGCTGTGGGCTCGCATGATATTGTTTTTTTCCGAGACCAAGGTACTCTGCAAACCTTCAGGCTACTATCAAAAGTTTGTTTATGAAGCCGTCCAGATATATAAACATAGACAAAACTTCAACCGAGAAGATGGATACAAATTGAACAATCATTGGAAGGATGTTATCAACCAGGTAATGCCTTAACTTGTTGTTTCCATCATTACCTGCCGGTTTGATGCTCGCCCTGCCCACGTCCCCCCCCAGCCTCACGTCCTCTATCTGTTCTTCCACCACCTTTCCACTTCCAGCCCTGCCCACTCCCCCCCCCCCCCTCTCAGCCTCACGTCCTCTTCCACTAGCGCTCACGTGCCCCCCCTCTCCCTACCCCACACCCCCCCCTCTCTTCCCGTGCCTCCTCCCCCCTCTCTTAACTATATAACCTCTTGCCACGGCAGCTCTCCCGCCGGAATTTTCTTGCTGTGGTTGTCCCACCTGATGAAGATCGCTTGTGTTACGATCGATACGTCGTGATTTGTTTAATTTTATTTCTACCTACGTGACTTTACCGAAAGAATCATAAAGTATGAACTATTTTAATCTTACCATAGAATCTCACAGACCGGTTAGACTCACACAGAGACCTAAACCACTAAACCTCTAACAATTACAACCCATAAACCCTCTAAACATCCAAACACATAACTATCTAAACCCCTAACCCTCTAAACCCCTTTACCCTTAAAACCCTAACCGTCTAAACCTCCAACCTTCTAAATTCCTAGGCCCCTAACCCTCAACCATTACACCCTAACCCACCAAAAACCCATCACCCTCTAAACCCCTAACCATTGGAACCCAAACCTTCTAAGCCATTAAAAACCAAAGCCTGTAAACACTCTGAACCTCGAAACCCTAACCTTTTAAAACCCTAAATTCCTAACCTAAATCCCAAACAATCTAAACCACAACCCTCGAAAGAACTAACCCTCAAGACGCCTAACTCTTAACACACCTATACCCCTAAAAAGCTAACCCTCTAAACCCATAATAAATATATTTTCGGGTTAGATCGTGTAAATATAAATATATCCTCACAAACCCCATACATGTGTAGTGGTGGTGTTGACGCGCGCCGACAGTGATAGATCACGGGGAAGCGCGGGGTGCGTGGTTGTGCGCGCTGACACAAGGTGGGAAATAGGATCGTGGGCAGCGCGCAGTGATTGGTCAACTGGGGTGGGTGCTCTCAGCGACGTCCGCATGAAGGACTATGAAGGGGGACGCGCGGGAGCACTCGGGAAGTTGATAACCAGTTGAAGATCGAAGACGGAGTTGAAGAGGTAGGGCCCTGAGACCCCTAGTCCCGCTGTCCTTGTAAGGGCCGGGACCCTGTGTGGCTCGGAGGCGAGACTGTGGGACCCGTGGTCTGACGTCCATGTGGGACGAGGCTGTGGGACCCAGAGTCGAGACGGACACCCCAGCCGGGTGGGTTCCGAGAAGCTACGGGGCGTAAGAGCCCGTGTGGGTGTAGCCAGGGGAACCCCGTGGGTTAGGCTGCAGTTAGCCACCCGTGTAATATAAGTTGGTGTTAATAAAGAGTGTGCTACCCGTAAGGTCGTCTCCCGCCAAGTTACTACATTACACATGCACTTAAGGCTGTGATCGACTGCGAAGATTTCATAGCAACTGTTGTCAACAATCATCACTGCAATAGTTTCCACAGAATGCTCCATTATAAAGATCTGGTAGCCCATAATAACGACACATTTCACTGTAGTGCCCATAGTGGGCAACTGGAATGGCAACTTCAAAATCAACTAACAGACAATTAATGTGACTGATTTATATAATTCTGTCTTCATTGGTAATAAATTACCACTTTAAGTGCTTGCATGAGTGGGATGGTGGAGAGATCGGGTGATGATGTCGGGAGATGGTGTTGTTATTTGGAGAGGTCAAGAAGTGGAATGTTCTCGAGACATGGTGTCTTGTGATGGTATAGAGACACGATGAGGCTCTATGATGGTGCATTTAATTGGCCGTGGTGGTGTGGTGTCATGAGAAAGGTAATGTGAAGAGATGGTGTAGTGATATTTTGGTGTGATGGTGTGCTAGTTTTGGAGAGAATGTTGTGTGTTTGACTCCCACAGACCCCACACCTTTGGGGAGTGATGCTTGTAGCAACTTTGGCCTGGGAAAGGGTCCACCTTATCCATGTCCCCCAACGTGGTCGACTGACACGACGACTCCCGACCTACAAAGAACAGAAAATTAATTCAAACGACGAGTAATGAATTAGAGAACAAAGGACGTGGAGTTTCGCAGAAATAATTTTAAGATCGCTGTAATTGCCTCTTACCACACAACAGGACCTGATATTGAGAAATATTCATCACATGGCAGTAAAACTTTACAAGTCATGTTTAGCTTGAGACCCCAGTTTAAACAAAAATGGCTGAAACTCAGATCAGAACCCATCCTCTCAGCCACACTCGATCATTACGTCTTCCAATCACCACCAAGCCATGTCTACTAAAAGTAATTGATCAAGGAGCCTCCGTCTCTGCATATAAGCAATGTGATGCAGGTATCTGGGACTTACCCTCATAGTCATCCAAGATCTCAGCCCACTTGATTTGGCTGTCCATATTGTTGGGAAGGAGTAGATTCTGTTTGAAGTTGGATGGCCTGGGGAGGTTGGAACAACGCTCAGATTTTGCAACCTGTTGACTTACTCATCCTCTCAATTATTACATATTTGACCACTCACTGTACCAATTAAATAAATTTCATGCCTGTTGCTTTACAAGCCATTCACTCGCTCGTTTGCCCAATCATGCATGCGTCCGATCACTCATTCATCCACATGAACATGTTTATTCCACCTGCATTAAACATCATCGCCAGACTTAATGATATTTAACCTCTAATCCAGACATGCCTGTCAATGTACAGACCATTTGTATTAATCGAATGCTTGATAAAGGCCCCCCCCTATGCCTTGTACGTCATTAGGGTCACATGACCATACTTAAAATTATTTGTTATAACCCGAGCATGACTTTGCAGGTTATTTGATGTAAAAAATACCATCCATGTGGCTGTGCCTTCAGATTGGAGACAACTATGGCAGCAGCGAGTGTCTGAACATGAAGGCAGACTCCTCCCCAATGTTGAATAACATTCAATACATGTAATGTAGGGCACAATTGTGCCAGCAATCAGAACACACTCATTGTAGACATGTTATTCATATTCTAAGAGATTTAAAAAGGTTTGTTATGCATATTTTAAATGCTGACTCACTTGGGGTCTAAACAATGACAGTAACAGCAACATATCAGGGCTTGCCAAGATACTTATCTAACAGTCCTTGTTTCAGTTTCATTAATACTGGTAGGAACCTTCTGGTTACACCAGCCCACAGAGGATTATTATGTCCGTCCGTTGTGCAGGGAGGGCCTGGGTGGGGACGGTGGGGAGGGGCTGGGTGGGGAGGGTGGGGAGGGGCTAGGTGGGGGGTGGGAGGGGTGGGGCTGGGTGGGGAGGGGCTGGTCACCCCGTGGTGCCCTGATAAAACTCAACGTTTAACCTACTCATGCCAGCTTGTGCTCGCCCTCACAGTCGGCCATATATGCAGAATACACCATGCTGCCGTTGACCCTGGCCATTGACCGAGCAACCCAACGTTCCTACCAGCTCCCTCCGCAGGTATGTGTTGTTTTATAACCCTGTGAGCCATGCGGATCTTGACTCGGGTGCAATAAGACAATGTAACAGTGATCATAGGAACTGTGATTCAAATTTAACAATAAACGATACACGTAACATGTACGACCAAACTTTGCAGCTGTAGTTGGCTGCATGAGTCACTCCACAACAGCAGGAGTATCAGTAGCAGAATATAAAATTTTCAATGCACCTTTAAAAATCAGCACACACTCTAATTAAAAATCAAGATCGTAGAGTTCTGCCCTTACTAGTACGGTACATTTCATTAAAGCGTGTTTAAAAAAAAGTATTTTTAAATATTACTTATTTCTATCGATGTTCCAAAATCCGATCTTTTCAAGTGGTGTTTTTTCATCTCGTGTACATTCGCTCACTTCCCAGGCGCATTTCTTTAGAACGACTCATTCTTTCAGAACTGCCTTCTGCATTTAGTTTGTTGTCCGGCCCCCGCACCTCCTCCGATTAACACGGTTGGCTATGTATGGTGGGAAAGAAGTTAAACGTACGTAAAGCACGCTTGCAACGTTTAAAGGAGTCTGCGCTTTAATCTTGTGTCTCGTAACCAATCCGTGCGTACGGTGCTGGTAAACGTCGTGTTCAACAGACGTTCACATATCGGATGTATCCGCATATACCTTGGAACCACGGCGAGTCTGATACGCACTCCCGCCCCCCCCCTACAACAGGTAGACAGACTGTGGCATAATTGTGGATTTTCAGGAGGGCCTATAATAGCACCCCATCAACATTGATTGCCATAAAGATGTCAGGAGCAGTAAACAACCTCTATGAGTGCAGTCTGACAAGGTATGATCATCAAACTGCCAGTGCCAACTGTTTCTGCTTGGTTAAAGAGTGGTGCAATTATTCCCTTTAGAATTCCAGATCATGCTCTTGGGTTAGGTTTAGTCTGACCTTAATCCAGATGCAAATGTGCACCAACTATATAGTCAGTCAGGCAGTTATTTTGGGTAACGGCCATTTAGCTAAGCATGTATTTTTCAATGGTGACCTACACTGGTCATAGCAGCAATAAACAAATGATTTTCCAAATGTGCCCCATGGTTTTCGTTGTCTGTTTACCCATGTCTGTGCACGAGATCGCCCTAAGTGTTGAGTGGGGGGGGGCAGGGGTTGTCATCGCCCGGCGAACTCTTGAGCGCGCACACGCGGTACCCAAAAACCGAACACTTTGCCAGGAGCATGGCCCAGCCAACGCGAGACTAAGTGCCGCTTGTGCAACAGAGCGGCGTGGCAGCCGGCGAAGAAGGCTTCACGAGCACTAATTACGTAATAATAATACCGTGCGGTAATAATTGTGCTCTACTAAATTTCAGAATGATGTAAAGGATGTTTTGTGGGAGTTGTTTTCTACGAGCGGCAGGATAAAGTGTGGGTTACTCCAACCTATTCCAAGGCGTCTTGCAAGCTTGGAAGAGCTCACCAAAAAATAGCCTCTAGAACAGCACTCTAGAGCTATTTCTAGCAGAGGCCCTTTCACCAGCAGTAGCACAAATAATTGCAGGGGCTGTACCATTACCTTGTATTACAGTTACCACGGTAGCAAAATGTTAACTACCTCGACTGGTATACACGAAGTCGTGGATTCGATCTCGACCCTGACATCAACATATTTGGAGTTTGCATATTCTCCCCGTGGTCGCGTGGATTTTTCTCGGGATCCCCCGGTTTTTCCCTCCACATTTAGAATATAAACATGCGTTCGGAGTATTTGTCTGCGAAAAATTTCCAAGCGATAAGTCACTTCATTTTTGCTATCATTCGTGGCCAGATCGCTTCTAAAAAAAAGCTATATAGCTCAGTGGGCCTTCCTTGGTAAATAACAAAAAAGTTTAGTAATTATTTCACGGCTATTATACGACAATCAAGCTAAGACAATGTCCCAATGTTCATGCGAGCACTGGGGCGTCACCCATCTCCATTAGTGGTAATTCCAGAGAGACTTTCCACAGGACAACCACCGATTCATTATTCCACAACACAACAGTCGTATATTTCGCAATAATCGCACACTCCGGGTGGAGTATTACAGCGATACCAGTGTTTGTCAATGGAAATTTTCCGATTTACAATAAAGTGGAATGGTGGCGCAGTGCATTCACGTACAACTGGACCTCGAAGAGTTGCTCTTCATAGCTTATGTGACGGAAGACGTTTGATACCCAGCCCGAGGTTTAACATTCGCGATGCGGCGACACCTGAGCCAGCCTTGGCTCCCCTTCATCAACCTGCAATGACCAGTGTAGTGAGGGCCTAGTCAAACAACAACCATAACAAACATGTTGTGGGGAAGCCTTCAATCAGCAGTGAATTGGACAATTATTTTGGTATGCCCCCCCCCCAACCAGACCTCAAGACTTCGCAAAAACTACCCAACACGGCAATAAGATTTTTCTTCACGTTAAATCTTTTTTTTTCTTCCCAACTTGCAACTGAATAAAAACATATCGGAATGAGAAGACAGTTTAGAACATACTGATTGTCCATGAACATTTTCAGTCGCATTTTGTTACCTAGGTCAAAGTTTATACACATTCGATTATCGATACCATCGTTCACACGTCCCTCCTGTTTAGGACGAGCCCTATGTACGACAAAATACTGCTGTGATTGACAGGATGACTTGCGTCTAGACAAATGAAGTTTCTCGTCATGCACACCGCTGTGTGGAGAATGATGTAAACGCCGAGCACACGTTTTGTACGGGAACCACGTTGGAAGGGCCATCAGATGTGACAGTGGTTCTCATTGCCACAACGTAAAATGTTAAACTCATAAACATCAAAGCAGCTGGCTCCTAGATCTCTGAAAACAACAATGCGTGTCGCCGGTCTTTGGCAACCGTGTTGTTAAAACTGTGCATGATGGTCGTGCACACTCCAAGGGTGAATAATGTTAACAAATGTATGAATTTGTATACGACTTGCCACTATGAGCGCCGGTACTAAAGAGATGTTTGTTGTAGAGACAAAGGAAGGAACGATTTATAGTAGTAGGTTTTTACCCTTTTAAACTGGTACAAAACTGACACCTTTATTCAAGGCATCATGTTTGCAATAACCACAACACAAGTAGTCAAAAAAGCAAACAAAAACAAGCAACTCTGATAATGATAATAATATGCACTGTCCTTGAAGTTGATTGGTCCACACCCGAGACGGCTTTCTTTAGAGCCTTTAGAGCCTAGTCACCATTGGTGTTGGACCAGATGACACCTGGTCCAATACCAATGGGGACTAGGCTCTAAAAAAAGCCGTCTCGGGTGTGGACCAATCAACCAATCAACTTCAAGAACAGTGCATATTATTATCATTATCAGAGTTGCTTCTTTTTGTTTGCTTTTTTGACTACTTGTGTTGTGGTTATTGCAAACATGATGCCTTGAATAAAGGTGTCAGTTTTGTACCAGTTTAAAAGGGTAAAAACCTACTATTATATTTTTCCACTGGTAAAAGAGATCTCATAGTGTAGAAGGAATGACTGTCTACGAATTGCGGTTAAAAAAGTGCATACATGGCAATTCAGATTGGTTAATTTTCCAGTGGCCGTGAGTTGCAATGAAACTATGACTTGTTACAGCAACAGTGTGTGATGGATATCAACAGTATATCTATTTTATGTTTTGCGTGACTTGTTATATCAGTGTTACAGATACAATTTTTCCAAATTCTTCCAGAAAAAATACATGGCATTTCAATAAGCTCACATCTATTGACGCACATACTGTATATGAGATAGATGCATTGCTTTGATAGTTGTTTATGCTTACCATTTTGTATGTTGAATTGTTTTCACTAGAGGAAATAATATAAACTGTAAGAATGATAATAAATTCGGTCTGCTTAATATCATTCTTCATTTATTTTTCGTAGTAAACTCATGCAACAGCATTCGTGTCAAAAGTATTCACCCGTGGTGTTATTCTAATGACCCATATGCACGAGTAGAGAAAGGCACGTATGATATGAATGGAATAATTGTACAGGCACAATTGTTTTAAAAACCACGAGCTGATTTCCCCACTCTTCATCTCAGCAATAAGAGTTAAGCAGGCGACAGTAAAGACGGCAGCTATGCCAAACTTAGACTTCAAAGTCACCGTTTCTCCACTTTCAAAGCCTCACTGAACTCTGCTCATCTCCGTTCGTTGTCCCTAGCCGGTGGTGGAAATTCCTCATTCCTATGGTGGGAATCAGAATGTCCACACGATGACTACACCGAGAGCCACAGACTCACCACACAGAGACCCACAGACTCACCTCACACAGCGCCCCGTTTCGGCATCTTCAGGCTGAGTCGACCACGAGGAGGCCCAGACAGGGTTCAGATTTTTCCCGCCATCGCCGCCATCCGCCCCGACCGGAAGCGGAAGTAGAAGCTGGGGGTGGAGGTCGCCCAAAGAGGAGGGGCGGGGGGCGGCTTCCGGAGGCGTGGTCGCGCACTGGCACGTCACTCGGAGGGCGTGGCTAAAAGGGGCGTGGTCACGTCCCTCGCGATGTGACATCACCGGTGACGTCGCAATCACCACGTGCTTCCTCAGAGTTCGAGACGGGCGTGAAGGAGACGGCTGCTTCTTAAACTTCAGCTGCTTCAGCTTCATCATCGTCGCCTTTCGAACAACTTCTGCTGAAGCCATCCGAGCGAAAAATTTGACGAGGTGAGTTTTGCGGGTTCATGGTGAGTGTGTGGGTCCGTGATGTAGGTTCGTGGTGTGTAGGTCCGTGGTGAGTGTGTGGGTCCGTGTTGTGGGTTCGTGGTGAGTGTGTGGGTCCGTGTTGTGGGTTCGTGGTGAGTGTGTGGGTCCGTGATGTGGGTTCGTGGTGAGTGTGTGGGTCCGTGTTGTGGGTTCGTGGTGAGTGTGTAGGTCCGTGTTGTGGGTTATTGGTGAGGTTGGGTCCGTGGTGCGGATGTGAGTCCATGTGAGTTTGTGGTGAGGATGTGAGTCCGTGTTGTAAGTTCGTGGTGAGGATGTGAGTCCGTGTTGTGAGTTTGTGGTGAGGATGGGGGTTCGTGGTTAGAATGGTGAGTTCCTGGTTGGGGGATGTGGGAAAGTGGTGAGGATGTGAGTCCGTGTTGTGACTCTCTACACCATCTACACCCCCCACCCACCCACAGCTTTCCACACAGAGACCTTGGGGACTGCTGCGTGAGAGAAGCCACTCTGAGTATCAACACCATGGAGGTACGCATGGGCCCCTACGCTCGATTTACAAACACCACCAGCACTCATCAACACCACCCACACTTACGAACACCACCCACACTTACGAACACCATCCTCACTTACGAACACCACCAGCACTTACTAACACTACCAGCACTTACGAACACCAATAGCACTTATGAACACCACCCATACTTTCGAACAACACCTTCACTTACGAACAACACCCTCACTTACGAACACCACCCACACTTACAAACACCACCCACACTACGAACGAGCTTCCATGAAATATATATTTGTTTAACATCGACTTACAACTCGCACTTGCGAACCGAACCGCGGAACGATCCTCCACGAGATGTAGTGAGTGTTTGTGATGCCTGTACACTACTCTGTGGCACCACAATGGCAAGATATTAACAACCTCACTTGGTTTCCAGGAGGTCGTGGGTTCGACCCCGACCGTGATGTCTACTGTTTATTTGAAGTTTGTGTGTAGAGGAGCCTACTCCAATATTGTTTTTATGTGTGTATGTGCATGTAGACGAGCCAAGCTGGAGCAAGAAGGAGGGAGGCAGTCTCTGGCAACACGTGGAGCGCGTTGTCCGCAGCCGGCACCGGCCCTATCCGCAGTAAATCGCCTCGAGGTGAGGAACAGCAGTGAGCAAAAATGGCCACGGTGAATGGGGGGAAGTCACTACCGCCATTTTTCATGGGGGACTTCACGGTGGCCATGTTGCTTAGGGGACTTTATGGCAGTCCTGTTCCATGGGAGACTTCATTGTGGCCATTTTGCATGGGGGATGTCACGGCAGCAATGTTGCATGGGGTACATCACTACGGCCATGCTGCATGGGAGACGTCACTATGGCCATGTTACATGCGGAATTTCACGGTGGCCATGATGCATGGGGGTCTTTAGGGCGGCCATGTTTAATGAGGGATGTCATGATGGTCATGCTGCATTGGGGATATCACAGCGGCCATGTTGCATGGGGGTTGTAATGGTGGCCATGTTACATGGGGGTTGTCATGGTGACCATGTTGCATGGGGGATCTCACTGTGGCCATGTTGCAAGGGGGACTTGATTGCGGCCATGTTGCATGGGGGATGTCACTTGCAGCCATGTTACATGGGGGACTTTATTACGGCCATGTTGAATGAGGGATGTCCTGATGGCCATGTTGCATGGGGGATGTCATGGAAGCCATATTGCATGTGGGTTGTCATGGTGGCCATGTTGCACGAGGGATGTCATGGCAGCCATGTTACGTGGGTATACAGTATTTGGATGCCGCTATATATTTCCACGTGATGAAGATCACAGCCACTTTGGTGGGGCCATACCTGCCAAAATAAAAATATATAGTTTAGTTTTAGTATGGGTCTCTATGGGTCGTTATGGTTCGATATGAGCATGGATCTCTGTGGGTCTATGGATCTCTGTGGGTCTCTATGGTTCGATACCAGTATGGGTTTCTGTGGGTCTGAGTGGAGTGATGAGTCTCCATGTGATGATGATTACGTCGATGACGATGTAGCTCTAGCGGGGGCCTTACTTGGCATGTAAACAAAACAGAAATAGTTAAAAGTCTAAGATGTCGCTGTTGTTGTCACGTGTGCAGCGATCCTGGATCTCTTTGGGCCTCAGCTAAGTCATCGCCAAAAGCTGGAGCTGGAGGCCATGAAACAAGTATGGTTCTTCACTGTGGACAAGGTCGGCAAACCCCGGGGCGGCAACAACAACGACAGCTACGACGACGATAACAACAACTACATCCCTGTGAGGCTCACAGAGACACCCATGGAGACCCAAAAAGACACCCACAGAGACCCACAGAGACACCCATAGAGACCCACTCCCATTGAGACCAACAGAGGCACCCAAAGAGACACCATTAAACACCCACAGAGGTTTTTGCTGGGTTAGAAGGCATGAGTATAAATGTGTAATCGTTAAACCTGCCACCACCACCAGACATAGACAGTCAGTTAGGGTTTTGTGTTACGGGTTTCTGGGGGTCTCTGTGGGTGTCTCAGGATATGTTTGGGTCTTTATTGGTCTGGGTGTCTCTGGGTCTCTGTGAAAGTGTTCAAGTTATTTTGCACCGTATGTAGTAAACTTTGGCTAATCCACTCACGACGTCGGCCGTGGTGGCCAGGAGATGTTAACGCCTTCACCTGGTATACAGGAGGTCGTGGGATCGATACCGACTCTGACGCCTGCTGTATATTTGGAGTTTGCGTCTCTATCTCTCTCCCCGTGGTTGCGTGGATTTTTCTCCGGGTCCTCCGTTTTTTCTCCTTCCACATTTAGAAACAGCGTCAACACACATTAAGAGCAATTGGCTGCTTCTGCTGTACATTTCCACACGGTGATAATGATGAGGCCCCACTTCGTTGAGCAATGATTTGTGATGGCTAGGTCGCTCTTGAGAAACAAGTGCAGCTCAGTGGTGAGGCCTTTAACAGCGTAGCAATAGCCTGTAGCCTTTATGGACATAAAACACATACTTGTGGTGAACATGCAGACAAAAACATGCTCTGATAATGTATGGCATTGCCTTTGAAACTGATTGGTCTACACCGGAGAGAGCATCCTTCTTTAGGGCCTAGTCTCACTACCAGCGTCTCACTACCCAGTGTCTCACTACCCTGTGTCTCACTACCCAGTGTCACCACCCAGTGTCTCACTACCAGTGTCTCACAACCTGTGTCTCATTACCCAGTGTCTCACCACCAGTGTCTCACTACCCAGTGTCTCACTACCAGTGTCTCACTACCCAGTGTCTCACAACCTGTGTCTCACTACCCAGTGTCTCACTACCAGTGTCTCACTACCACTATCTCACTACCCAGAGTCTCACCACCAGTGTCTCACCACCAGTGTCTCACTACCAGTGTCTCATAACCTGTGTCTCGCCACCAGTTTGTCGCCACCAGTGTCTCACTACAAAGTGTTAGATGGATAAACGCAAAAAGGCGAACAACCCCTCCAAGTTTTAACGGCATTCGGTATTCTTGGGTCTTTCGGTAAAGTCACGTAGATAGGTTCAAATAAAATAATAAAAATAACAGGAAGTTGACCGCTTGCGTTGCGATCGAAACGTCGTAGTTGTCTGTTTTTTTTTTATTTTTCTTTGAACCTATCACACGGGACTTTACCAAAAGATCCAAGAATACGAATCCCTGCAGTCACGAAAGCTTTAAGTCAAGCATTCGGCAGTTTAACGAAACATTTATACATTTCCGCGATCTAACACCCAAGCAAAAAGTAACCTCCGTAGCTGATAATGGCGGTCGTGGAAGCCCCGACTACTGCTGCAACCACCGAACGTTCGACGCTCTGATTGCGACGACTCTGACTACCGGCCTCCGCCTCCTCCTCTGCCTCCTAGGTCCGCAAGGAACAGCTCCACTACCGCTATGAGGTGCAGAAGATGATCGGCGAGGGAGGCCAGGGCCTGGTGCTGCAGTGCCTCGACCACAAAACCAAAATGCTCGTGGCCGTCAAGATGCTGTCGCTGCCCTGGAGGTGAGTCAGAGGGCCTTCCGCGGTGGCCCGCGCTCTCGAAAAATAATCATCAAATGATTGGAGGCACCGCCGTGAAACTGCCACTAACTATGGACTCGCTGACAAAATACTAACTGCCGTAAAACTGCTGCTAACTATAAACTAACAAAATCTTACTGCCATAAAACTGCTGCTAACTATAAAGTAACAGAATACTAACTGCCATAACAACTTACTGCTATGAACTAACTAAAAAGAAGCACTAACTGCCGTAAAACTGCTGCTATGAACTCACAAAATAATAACGTGCCGTAAGACTACTGCTATGAACTAAAGTTAACTAACAAAATAATAACTGCTGTACAACTATTGCTAACTATGAACTAAAATACCCATAGAGACCCAACAGAAACCCGCAGAGTAACCCACAGAGTCACACCCACAGAGACACCCAGACCCTTAGAGACCCACAGAGGCACCCAGACCCTTAGAGACCCACAGAGACACCCACAGAGACACCCAGACCCTTAGAGACCCACAGAGACACCCAGACTAATAGAGACCCTGAGAGACCCACAGAGACACCCATACCCTTAGAGACCCACAGAGGCCCACAGAAACACCCCGACCCACAGATATCTACAGTTACCCACAGAGACCCCCACAGAGTTACCCACAGAGACACCCACAGAGTCACCCACAGAGACCCCCACAGAGACACCCACAGAGACACCCATAGAGACCCCCACAGAGACACCCACAGAGACACCCATCGAGTCACCCACAGAGTCACCGTTGATTTCGTGGCCTTCCCCCTCCCGCTGCGCAGCTCCTCGACGGCGGCCCGCCAGAGGACGGAGCTGGAGGTGGCCAATGAGCTGCAGGGCAAGGCCAGCGATGAGCGCTACGGAGTCATCCGGGTCTTGGACACGTTCCAATTCCGCGGACACAATTGCCTCGTCGTCGAGCTCTTGAAGTACGCGAACCTCCCCTTCCCACCCACGTGCGTGTGCGTGTCCATTGCTCCGCTCGATAGTTGATTTATTTCGGAATAAATATTTATTTAACATATGATCAAGCAACTAGATTGATCGATTTATCACATTTATTGATTGAGTTTCACACGCAGGGCTTTCGCGACCAATATCATCCATAATAGAGGTATTTTTGGTTAGATTAAGTAAATATATAAATGTTGTGTCGTTAAACCCGCCACCACCCAACATAGCCAACTAGTAAGGGTTGTCATGCAAACAGAACGTGCCAATTCGTTACTAGTACAGCACTATTGTGTAGTGTCGTGTAAAGTGTAGTAGTGTATAGTAGTGTATAGTGTAGTAGAAAGTGTGGTGTATAGTAGTGTATAGTAGTGTATAGTGTAGTGTATAGTAGTGTATAGTGTAGTAGAAAGTGTAGTGTATAGTAGTGTATAGTGTAGTGTATAGTGTAGTAGAAAGTGTAGTGTATAGTAGTGTAGTGTATAGTAGTGTATAGTAGTGTATTGTGTAGTGTACAGTGTAATGGAAAGTGTAGTGTATAGTAGTGTATAGTAGTGTATAGTGTAGTATAATGGTACAGCACAACAGTGTGTTGGAGAGCCAAGCCACAACATTTACAATCTCTGAGTATGATGTTTCGCCAGTAATTACAACTGGCTTCATCAGGCGACAGCCACATTTTGTGGAGAATTCCACCTGTTTCGTTCCTTATATAGAGGCACAGATGTGGTGATCAGGCTTCTGTGCTCTTGCGCAAAGTGGGGGGGGGGAGGGGGGATTAATTTTCTAATTTGTTCCCAAATTGCTTTTTTTAATACCTTTCATAATTACCTTATTTTTGCAGTTTATTTAATGAGTTTAAAGATAGTTAACAATTCATCAAAATGTCTCGCCTCTTTAAATCAGTTAATTTAATCGAATACGTAACTTATTTAATTACTATTTTGATAATTAATTTATGCAATAATTAATCTGACAATTTTACAATCACAATTTGTTTGGCAATCGAGTCTCCAAAGCTCTGGGAAGTCGAGCAGCACGCGTCCACGTGGCCCGCATGGGTCAAGCAGCTCAACATGGGCGAACCGCTGCGTTATCGACAATCGCAGAACACCGTGGCGACAAATCAGACGCAGGAAGTCCCCCGGGTTGCGGAAGACGCGACTCACGGAAATGCTCCCCATGAATCACACATTAATTTTTTTCATGAGAATCTACATAGAAATAAAACGGAAATGTGTGGATATGTGTGTCTGTTCGAAATGTTTTGCATACTTCCCAACATGCAAAAAACTTGAAATTTGGCACGTAGGTAGCTTCCGTACTGTACACAATGTAAAAAGTATAAAAATAGACTTTTGTATTTTGGGGGGGGGGGGGGGGGAATAATGGATATAATCTATTGCACGGCAGTGAGCGGTGACGTCACATCTGTGGACTAAACTATTAATTTCCGTGCGAAGAACGGGAACACCTGCTAGTAAAATATATTAATGATACGATATTAATAGGTGAATAATGAAAAAACTCTAATTAACAATAATATGCCAATTAAATGACGGAAAAAATGATAAGATAAGGAAATTATAATGAAATAATACGAATATATTGCTAATTAAAATTATAATACAAATTTATATTAAGAAATATTTATCATAAAATAATAATAAATAGAATACATTTATTGTTAAATTGTGATATGATAGTAATAAAATGATAGTAATGAAATAATAAAAGGGAATAACATAACCATGGTGAAATTATATTAAAATCATAATGAAGTTATTATCACAAAATATTCAGTTCCTTTGGCGCTAGTGCGGCGCGGCGAGGCCGCGGATGAATACCGCGGAGCGACGAGGCGTTTCATGACCCCTCTCCCCCCAAAACTAACCAAGTGGCACAAGTCGGTTTGGGGTCCGGGTCGTGGGTCGCCGAGCGGACGTCATCGGAACGGGAAAGGGGTTTTAACGTCGTCGTCGTTGTCGTGCCAGGAAGAGCCTCTACGACGTCATGAGCAAAGGGAGCATCGGGCGAATCTACGTGAGGCGGTTGAGGGAGCACACCAGGGCCATCCTCGACTTCCTGTTGTACGCCAAGGGGCGGGGCATCGTCCACGCGGACATCAAGCCGGTGAGCGGAGCGGGCGCGGTGGTCACGCCCTCTCATCGGTGCGCTCGGTTAGCTGGCGCGGAGGCAGGCCGGCCATGGTTGATCGCGGGGTCGATGCGCTGGCTCGTCAATCTACTGTGACTCTGCCACCTCCTCCTTCCAGATAGAGGTAGCAGGTTGACGGTAGGCAGCTGTGGCTAGGAGATGTTAACTACCTCGCCTGGTATACAGGGGGTCGTGGGTTCGATCTCGACCCTGACGCCTGCTGTATATTTGGAGTTTGCGTATCTCTCGCTCCCCGTGGTGGTCATGTGGATTTTCCTCCAAGCCCTCCGGTTTTTCCCTCTACGTTCAGAATCAACATGACCACGCGTTTAGAGTATTTGACCGCTGCTGTAACCTTTCCGCATGATGATATTGATATCGGCCCACGTTGTTGAGCTATCGTTTGTGATGGCCAGGGAGCTTCTGACAAAACAGCTGCACAGCAGCTCAGAGTGGGGCCTTACACCTAGTAAAGTAAAACATAGATTAGTTTTAGTCTGTGTCTCTCGAAGTCTGTGTGGGTCTCTGAGTATGGGTCTCTCTATGTCTGTGTGGGTCTCTATGAGTATGGATCTCTGTTGGTCTTTGTGGGTCTCTATGAGTATGGGTCTCTGTGGGTCTGTATGAGTCTCTATGAGTATGGGTCTCTGTGGGTCTGTGTGAGTCTTTTTGAGTATGGGTCTCTGTTGGTATTTGTGAGTCTCTATGAGTATGTGTCTCTATGAGTATGTGGGTCTCTATGTCTGTGTGGGTCTCTGAGTATGGGTCTCTGTGGGTCTGTATGGGTCTCTATGAGTATGTGGGTCTCTATGAGTATGTGGGTCTCTATGTCTGTGTGGGTCTCTGTGGGTCTGTATGGGTCTCTATGAGTATGGGTCTCTATGGGCTTGTTGAAACACGTGTCTAGAGTGTTTGGCTGCTGCTATATATGTCCACGCAATTATGATGATGATGATGCTGATGATGCTGATGATGATGATGCTGATGATGATGCTGATGATGATGATGCTGACGATGATATCAGCCCCTTGGTTGAGCTGCTGTCATTACGTGATGGCCGGGTCGTTTCCGATAAAAGACCTACACAGCAGCTCAGCGGGGCCTTACACCCTGGTAGTAAAATACAACTTTGAACGGGTCTCAGGCACGTCGCCCGTGTCGCAAGTCGGGGGGGGAGGCTGCCCGTATGGTTGTCAATACGTCACTTTGCGTGATCGACCCACTGCTGGCTGGACACTCTCGCCGTAACCTCAGAGCGTGGAATTCCTTCTCTGTCTCTCCCCTTTGTCCAGGACAACATTCTGCTCACCGCGACCGGCAAAGTTAGGGTCACCGACTTCGGGTGCAGCTTTTACCTGAAGCATAAAAGTGAGTGGCCTTGCGTGCATGCGTGGAGTTTTTTTTGGGGGGGGGGATTAGATGGCGTCAATTTAAACGCAACCGGCCGGCGAGGTTCAGCGTCACGTATACAGGACGCGCCAATTCGCCACTTGCACAGCACTAACCGGTGTGCTGGAGATGTAAAAACCCACTACGATGTTTACAATTAGAGCATTTACAGCTGAGCATCATCATCAGGCAGGCAGCCAGAGTACGCGGTCCAACCCAATAACTCGCCTCCGCCATGAAATATCGGTCGCAGAAGCCGACTACGCGTTTAGCCGACAAAAAAAGAAACCTGTTCCCCCCACGTCGCTGTTGACGGAGGGACTACTTCATATTCATCGTCGTTGTTGTTGTTGCTGTGCAGCCAAAAACGTGGGTGGGACGTTGCCCTACATGGCCCCGGAGCTGCTGCTGGGCTACGATGTCACCTCCGCTGTGGACATGTGGGGCCTGGGCTGTACCTTGGCCGAAATGGCCACCGGCAAGGTGCTCTTCGATTCACCTGCCATCGAAGAACACCTGCCCTGCTGCATTGAGGTACGGGCGGTGGGTGGGTGGGTGGGTACGGTGGGTATAGTGGGTGGGTATGGTGGGTGGGCGGGCAGGTGTATATGGGTATGGGTCTCTGTGGGTCTGCACAGAGACCCATACTCATAGAGACCCATACAGACCCACAGAAACCCATACTCATAGAGTTTGATTCCCTCTCACGGCCCCAAACACCAGAGAGGAATATCTGAACTGGTCCAGGGCCTCTTATAGGTCGACTAAGCCTCAAGCGAGTACAGTAGAACATCTGGTCACGACCATAATTCGTTCCATAACTTTGGTCGCAACCCGATTTGGTCGTGACTCGAACCTAATTTCCCCATTGGATTGTATGTAAATACGATTAATCCGTTCCAGACGCCTACGAATTGTACATAAATATTGTTTTTTAAAGATTTTTAAGCACAAAAATAGTTAATAATGCCGTAGAATTCACAGTGTAATAGTAAACTAAATGTAAAAACATTGAATAACACTGAGAAAACCTTGAACAACAGGGAAAACTAACATTGCTGCGTCAAGGTTTAGAATCGTTCAACAAGATGATTGTTTCGTCTGCTACATCAGTCGGTCGATTCTGAGAGAGAGAATATTCGCACGAGAAATTCATGTTTCTATTGAAAGTAAGTTAACAGTAATATTTGCGTACAGTATTGTTTGTGGAAGCATTCACCGTAATATCGTATGAACGTTTACTTCACCGCATCATCGTATGAATGATGTGAGAAGACATTAACGGGTTCTTACGTGAGCGATTTACGTACTCAGCGCTTTCGCTCTCTAAATTACGGCTTGAAAGATGGGGGAGGGGTATGACTACACTCACAAAATTAATATCTTACTACGAATTTTATATAACAATAGTTACATACATAACTGTTACGCTTTGTGTAATTCAACAAAAAATGGCGCGGAAGGGGAAATCGGCCGTGGCCGTGTTTGATCGCCACCCGAGTATGTGTTCGTTACCAGATTCAAAAATGTTGTGGATTTTTTGGTCGGAACCCGATTTGGTCGTGGTCAGAAGCGTTCGTGACCAGAGGTTCTACTGTACCTGATGTAGCAGTGTGTAGTAAACATTTCCACTGGGGGAGACAAAGGTGGCTGGGCTTGGCGCTGGGCACCCACCCCCTCGTGTGCCGTTCCGGCCTTCATAGGTGCTGCTCGCTGCTAACAGCACTTGCCCCAGCAATGAGATGAGACTAATAAGGAGAGGGGGGGATTGTTGTCTTTGTACACAGTTCCGGCCTCCACAGGCGCTGCCTCCGCCACGACTCACCGCTGACATGCAGTATTTGCCCCAATGGGTCCGCTGAGGCGACACCAGCTGTAACCCCCTCTCCCCTCCTCCTTTTGTCTTCGTCCGAAACCATGCGCAGATCCTGGGCATGCCCCCGAAAAAGATGGTGGACGACGCCCCAAAAAGGATACTTTTCTTTGGTGAGTCGAGGGGCTCGGGCAGGCTGGCGCAAGCGACGTAACCCATTCCGTTTTATTAGGTGGGGTGGCAGTGAGGCTCTTATAGGGTTATTTTGTGGGGGGGGCTGGGGGCGGCTCTGATTATCTTTGGGGTGGTGGGTGGGGTGGGGTTTTGGGCTCTCAGTAGCAGGCGTTCGGAAGCATAGGTGGGTGGGTGAGTGAGTGGGTGGGTGAGTGGGTGGGTAAGTGGGTGGGTGAGTGAGTGAATAGGTGGGTGAGTGAGTGGTTGGGAAGGTGAGTAGGTAGGTGAGTGAGTGGGTGGGTGAGTAGGTAGGTGAGTGAGTGGGTGGGTGGGTGAGTGAGTGGGTAGGTGGGTAAGTGCGTATGTGGGTGAGTGGGTCGGTGTGAGGGTAGGTGGGTAAGTGGGCAGGTGAGTGGTTGGATGGGTGTGTAGGGTGGTTAGGTAGGTTGGTTGGTAGTATGTAGGTGGTTCGGTGAGTGGGTATGTAGGTGGATAGGTAGGTGGGTAGGTAAGTGGATGAGCAGGTATGTGGGCGACGTGGTGTTTGGTGACTCTGCGTGCGTCTCTCTGCAGACTCTGAGGGCCTCCCCAAAAACCTGTCCAAGCAGCGGCCACCAGGAAGCCTCCCCCTGCACCGCGCGCTGCAGGGCCACCACCCTCAGCTGGTGGACTTCGTCAGCCGCTGCCTGCAGTACGAACAACACTCACCCCTCGCTCACCCCCACTCACTCACCCCCACTCACCACCACATACCTGTCAACACCTTATCAGTGCCCTACCTTACAACAGACCCAACTCAGATATTGTCGGTTACTCCGTGCCCCTTATAAATCTTAACGTTCATCCTGCAAAGTCCCATCACAAGGGACAAACACAAACAAATAGACACAAATTATTATTTTTACCCAGAATTGAAACGGCTGCACTCCGTACGGATCTGAAAACTCAATTTCCGTGTACAAGAATATGGAATAATCCGTACGGGTTGACAGCTCTGCCACCCACTCACTACCCACCACCACTCCCTCCCACCATCTCCATCCCCCCCCTCTCCCCACTCTTCCCCCACCTCCCACCCTGTCAAATCATCTCACCATGCCCTTCTCACCACGTGTAAGTCTCCCCCCCACCCCTCCCCTGCCTCCCTCCCCGTGCGTCTCCCAACAGATGGGATCCGAATCTCCGGATGACGCCTGAGCAGGCGCTGGCTCACAGCTGGCTCCAAACCACCACCACCCGGGCCACCACCAGCAGGGCCACCACCAGTAGGGCCACCCCCACCACCACCCGGGCCACCACCACCACCGCCAGCGAGGCCACCTCCACTACCATCCGGGCTACCACCACCACCGCCACCATCCAGGCCACCACCACCACCCGGGCCATCCCCACCACCGCCACCATCCGGGCCATCCCCACCACCGCCACCATCCGGGCCATCCCCACCTCCACTACCATCCGGGCTACCACCACCACCGCCACCATCCGGGCCATACCCACCAACACCACCATCCGGGCCACCACCACCACCCGGGCCATCCCCACCACCACCACCATCCGAGCCACCACCACCACCATCTTGGTCCCCACCCCCACCCGGGCCACCACCACCAGCTGGGCCACCCCCACCACCGCCACCACCACTCCCATCATCTACAATCGGCCCATCAACTGGGCCACCACCACCATCCGGGCCACCACCACCAGCTGGGCCGACACCACCAGCTGGGCCACCACCACCATCAGCAGCAGCGGCGGTGGCACCACTCCTGTCCAAGGCTCTGCAGCTGCTCAGCCGCGGTGAGCCTCTCTCTGTGTACCTCGCCTGGTACGCAGGAGGTCATGGGTTCGATCCAGACCCTGATTAGATGTTAACTACCTCGCCTGGTATGCAGGAGGTTGTGGTTTCGATCCCGACCCTGATGAATGTTAACTACCTCGCCTGGTACGGAGGAGGTTGTGGGTTCGATACTGATGAGATGTTAACCACCTCGCTGGTACACAGGAGGTAGTGGATTCGATCCTGATGAGATGATAACTACCTCGCCTGGTAAACAGGAGGTCGTGGGCTTGATCCCGACCCTGACGATGCCTGTGCTGCTGTATATTTGCATTTTGCGTTTCTGTCCCCGTGGTGGTCACCGCGTGGATTCTTCTCAGGGTCCTGCAGATTTTCCCCTCCACGTTTAGAATCGGCGTCACGCACTTCGAGTAATTGACTCCCGCTATGAATGTCCACGCGATGAAGATGATGATGATGTTATCAGCCCACTTGATTCAGCTATCAGCTGAGATGGCCAAGTGGCTTCTGCTCTATGTGGGTCTATAGGTCACTGTGGGTCTATGGGTCTCTGTGGGTCTGATGATGACGATAACGATGATCATGACGACGATGATGATGTTGACGATGATGACGACGACGATGACGACGACGATGGTGATGACGACGACGATGATAACGATGTTGATGATGATGACGACGATGATGATGACGATGTTGATGATGATGACGATGATGATGATGATGACGATGATGACGATGATGTGCTGCTGTGGTGCTGCTGCCTCTCTCTCCACAGAGCGGAGCCGGAGGAGAAGCTCCTATCGCCATCGTCGTCATCGCCATCGTCGTCATCGTTGCTCACCCAGACCTTTGGAGAGAGGACGGAGGTGGTGGAGGTGGTGGAGACGCAGGAGGAGGATGACGACAACGAGGAGGAGGATAAAGAGGAGAAGGAGGAAGAGGAGGAGGAGGGGGAGAGGGAGCGAGGGGTCCTGGCGCGTGTGGGCAGGGCGCTCCGCTCACTCCGCTCGCTGCTCAGCCGCCTGCTGCTCTGTGGTGGGCGGCCCACGGCAGAGTAGCGGAGTGGACCCACACTCACCACCCACACTCACCACACTCCCCACCCACACTCCCCACCCACACTCACCACCCACACTCACCACACTCCCCACCCACACTCCCCACCCACACTCACCACTCACACTCACCACCCACACTCACCACACTCCCCACCCACACTCACCTGCCACACTCACTACCCACACTCACCACCCACACTCACCACCCACACTCACCACCCACACTCACCACCCACACTCACCACCCACACTCTCCACACTCCCCACCCACACTCATCTCCCACACTCACCACCCACACTCATCACACTCCCCACCCACACTTACCACCCACACTCACCACCCATACTCACCACCCACACTCACCACACTCACCACCCACACTCACCACCCACACTCACCACATTCACTCACCACTCACACTCACCACCCACACTCACCACACTCCCCACCCACACTCACCACCCACACTCACCACCCACACTCACCACACTCACCACCCACACTCACCTGCCACACTCACTACCCACACTCACCACCCACACTCACCACCCACACTCACCACACCTCACTCACCACCCACACTCACCACACTCACCACCCACACTCACCACACTCACTCACCACCCATACTCACCACCCACACTCACCACCCACACTCACCACACTCACTCACCACCCACACTCACCACCCATACTCACCACACTCACTCACTACACCACACTCACCACACACACCACCTACACTCACCACCCACACTCAAAACTCACACTCATCACCCACACTCACCACACTCACTCAACTCATTCACCACCCACACTCACCACACTCACTCACCACCCACACTCACCACACTATACTCACCACCCACACTCACCACACTCACCACCCACACTCACCACACAACACTACCACCCTCACTCACCACCCACACTCACCACCCACACTCACCACACCTCACTCACCACCCACACTCACCACACTCACCACACTCACCACCCACACTCACCACACTCACTCACCACCCATACTCACCACCCACACTTACCACCCACACTCACCACACCACACTCACCACCCACACTCACCACCCACACTCATTACACTCACTCACCACCCACACTCATCACCCACACTCACTACACTCACCACCCACACTCACCACCCCACACTCACCACCCACACTCACCACCCACACTCACCACACTCACCACCCACACTCACCAACCACACTCACCACACTCCCCACCCACACTCATACTCCCCACCCACACTCACCAACCACACTCACCACACTCACCACCCATACTCACCACCCACACACACCACCCACACTCACCACACTCCCTACCCACACTAATCACCCACACTCACCACACTCACCATCCACACTCACCCGCCACAATCACTACCCACACTCAACACCCACACTCACCACCCACACTCACCACCCACACTCACCACACCACACTCACCACACACACCACCTACACTCACCACCCACACTCACCACTCACACTCACCACCCACACTTACCACACTCACTCAACACACTCACCACCCACACTCACCACACTCACTCACCACCCACACTCACCACACCACACTCACCACCCACACTCACCACGCTCACCACCCACCCACACTCACCACACCATACTACCACCCACATTCACCACCCACACACACCACTCTCACCACCCTCACCACCCACACTCATCACACTCACCACCCACACTCACCACCCACACTCACCATCCAAACTCGCCACACCTCACTCACCACCGACACTCACCACACTCACTACACTCACCACCCAGACTCGCCACACTCACTCACCACCCATACTCACCACCCACACTCACCATCCACACTCACCACACTCACTCACCACCCACACTCACCACCCACAATCACCACACTCACCATCCACACTCACCAAACTAACTCACCACACCACACTCACCACCTACACTCACCACCCACACTCACCACTCACACTCACCACCCACACTCACCACACTCACTCAACACACTCACCACCCACACTCACCACACTCACTAACCACCTACACTCACCATACCACACTCACCACCCACACTCACCACCCACAATCACCACCCACACTCACCACACCTCACTCACCACCCACACCACACTCACCACACTCACCACCCAAACTCACCACACTCACTCACCACCCATACTCACCACACTCACTCACCACCCACACTCACCACACTCACCACCCACACTCACCACCCACACTCACTACACTCACTCACCACACTCACCACCCACACTCATTACACTCACCACCCACACTCACCACACCACACTCACCAAACTCACTCACCACCCACACTCACCACCCACACTCACCAGTCACACTCACCACCCACACTCGCCACCCACACTCACCACCCACACTCACCACCCACACTCACCACCCACACTTACCACACTCACTCAACACACTCACCACCCACACTCACCACAATTCACCACCCACACTCACCACACCACACTACCACCCACACTCACCACCCACACTCACCACACTCACCACCCACACTCATCACACTCACCACCCACACTCACCACCCACACTCACCATCCACACTCACCACACTCACCACCCACACTCACCACCCACACTCACCACCCACACTCACCACCCACACTCACCACCCACACTCACCACACTCACTCAACACACTCACCACCCACACTCACCACACTCACCACCCACACTCACCACACTACCACCCACACTCACCACCCACACTCACTACCCACACTCACCACCCACAATCACCACCCACACTCACCACACCTCACTCACCACCCACACTCACTACCCACACTCACCACCCACACTCACCATACTCACTCACCACCCATACTCACCTCCCACACTCACCACACTCATTCACCACCCACACTCACCACCCACACTCACCACACTCACCACCCACACTCACCACACCACACTCACCACCCACACTCACCACCCACACTCACTACACTCACTCACCACCCACACTCACCACCCACACTCACCACCCACACTCACCACACTCACTCAACACACTCACCACCCACACTCACCACCCACACTCACCACCCACACTCACCACCCACACTCACCACACTCACTCAACACACTCACCACCCACACTCACCACACTCACCACCCACACTCACCACACTACCACCCACACTCACCACCCACACTCACTACCCACACTCACCACCCACAATCACTACCCACACTCACCACACCTCACTCACCACCCACACTCACCACACTCACCACCCACACTCACCATACTCACTCACCACCCATACTCACCTCCCACACTCACCACACTCATTCACCACCCACACTCACCACCCACACTCACCACACTCACCACCCACACTCACCACACCACACTCACCACCCACACTCACCACCCACACTCACTACACTCACTCACCACCCACACTCACCACCCACACTCACCACCCACACTCACCACACTCACTCAACACACTCACCACCCACACTCACCACCCACACTCACCACACTCACTCAACACACTCACCACCCACACTCACCACACTCACCACCCACACTCACCACACTACCACCCACACTCACCACCCACACTCACCACCCACACTCACCACACCTCACTCACCACCCACACTCACCACACTCACCACCCACACTCACCATACTCACTCACCACCCATACTCACCTCCCACACTCACCACACTCATTGACCACCCACACTCACCACCCACACTCACCACACTCACCACCCACACTCACCACCCACACTCACCACACCACACTCACCACCCACACTCACCACCCACACTCACTACACTCACTCACCACCCACACTCAATACACTCACTCACCACCCACAATCACCACCCACACTCACCACACCTCACTCACCACCCACACCACAGTCACCACACTCACCACCCACACTCACCACACTCACTCAACACACTCACCACCCACACTCACCACACTCACCACCCACACTCACCACACTACCACCCACACTCACCACCCACACTCACTACCCACACTCACCACTCACAATCACCACCCACACTCACCACCCACACTCACCACACTCACCACCCACACTCACCACACCACACTCACCACACCACACTCACCACCCACACTCACCACCCACACTCACTACACTCACTCACCACCCACACTCACCACCCACACTCACTACACTCACTCACCACCCACAATCACCACCCACACTCACCACACCTCACTCACCACCCACACCACACTCACCACACTCACTCACCACCCATACTCACCACCCACACTCACCACACTCACTCACCAGCCACACTCACCACCCACCCTCACCACACTCACCACCCACCCTCACCACACCACACTCACCACCCACACTCACCACCCACACTCACTACACTCACTCACCACCCACACTCACCACACTCACCACCCACACTCACTACACCACACTACCACCCACACTCACCACCCACACTCACCACCCAAACTCACCACACTCACCACCCACACTCATCACACTCATCACCCACACTCACCACCCACACTTACCACCCACACTCACAACACCTCACTCACCACCCACACTCACCACACTCACCACACTCACCACCCACACTCACCAGCCACACACACCACCCACACTCACCACCGACACTCACCACACTCACTCACCACCAATACTCACCACCCACACTCACCAGCCACGCTCACCACACTCACTCAACACTCACACTCACCACCCAAACTGACCACACTCACCACCCACACTCACCACCCACACTCACTACACTCACTCACCACCCACACTCACCACCCACACTCACTACACTCACCACCCACACTCACCACACTCACTCACCACCCAAACACACCACCCACACTCACCACACTCACCACACCACACTCACCACCCACACTCACCACCCACACTCACCAGCCACACTCACCACCCACACTCACCACCCACAATCATCAGCCACACTCACCAGCCACACTCACCACCCACACTGACCACCCACACTCACCAGCCACACTCACCACCCACACTCACCACCCACACTCACCACCCACACTCACCACACTCACCACCCACACTCACCAGCCACACTCACCACCCACACTCACCACCCACACTCACCACACTCACCACACTCACCACCCACACTCACCACCCACACTCACCAGTCACACTCACCACACCACACTCACCACCCACACTCACCACACTCACCACCCACACTCACCACCCACACTCACCAGCCACACTCACCACACCACACTCACCACCCACACTCACCAGCCACACTCACCACACTCACCACTCACACTCACCTGCCTAGCCACTTGCGCGTGTGAAGAGTTAGGATAGAGATAAGAAAAAGTTATAATGTAATAATGTGTACATATACATCTAGACCATTGTTTGTTTATCGATTGTTGTTGTTAATAAATAAGCGGATTTAACAGATCGTTGCAATTGTGTTTGTTGTGGCGAGTTGCTGCAGTCTGGGGTCTCAGGTGACTTGGGTCCAGATGTTGACTACCTTGCCTGGTACACAGGAGGTCGTGGGTTCAATTCCGACCCTGATGAGATGTTAACTACCTCGCCTAGTACACAGGAAGTCGTGGGTTCAATTCCGACCCTGATGAGATGTTAACTACCTCGCCTGGTACACAGGAAGTCGTGGGTTCAATTCCGACCCTGATGAGATGTTAACTACCTCGTCTGGTACATAGGAGGTCGTGGGTTCAATCACGTCCCTGACGATGCCTGCTGCTGCTGTGTATTTGGAGTCTGCCCAGCTCCTGTACCTAGCCTGGCACAGCAGTCAACGCATGGCAACTGCTGGGTCTGTCCCGTGACCTGCCAGCAGCGACCCTTCGACACTTCACGTGGCCTCAGAGTGCATGCACCTAGCCTGGCATAAGTGCCGTCGTGACGTCACAAGTGGGGTGGGACACGTGTCTGAGTAACAATTCATGAGTTCTGCGCGGGCCGTCATGGACAGCTTACCTAACTTATCCACACTACAAATTACAATCACCTTCACTGCCTACTCCCGTAGGCTTCTATATTATTTACGTCAACCCTTCTGCCAGATTTCCTACATCACATAAGCAGCTTACTTATCCACATTACAAATTGCAATCGCCTTCAGCGGCTACTCCCATAGTCTCCGACGTTACACGTCCCCACATTTCCCAATTCGCTTAAGAAACCACGCTTATCCGCACTACGCATTACAATCACACCTGCCGGCCACTCCCATTGAGCTCCCATTGGTCTCACGTTACCCACCCTCCACATTCCCCAGTTCACTTAAGAAACATAGCTTATCAATAGAGACACACAGAGAACCATAGTGATACATAGAGACCCATAGAGATACATATAGACCTATAGCGATACATATATACCCTAAGAGACACACAGAGACCCATAGAGACACACAGAAACCCATAGTAATACATAAAAACCCAAAGAGATACATAGAGACACACAGAGTTCCAGAGATACACAGATATACATAGTGACCCATAGAGACCCATAGTGATACATAGAGACCCACATAGATACAAAGAGACCGATATAGATACATATAAACCGATAGAGATACATAGAGACCCAGAGTGATACATAGAGACCCACAGATATACATAGAGACCGATATAGATACATAGAGACTGATATAGATACATAGAGACCCAGAGTGATACATAGAGACCCATAGAAAAACATAGAGACCGACAGGGACACATAGTAGCTCAACCAAGTGGCTGATAACATCATCACCATCGTGTGGAAATGTCCAGACACCCACAGAGACTCAGATTCACCACGCAGAGACCCGCAGACTCACCACACAGAGACCCACAGACTCACCACACAGAGAGACCCACAGACTCACCACACAGAGACCCACAGACTCACCACCACACAGAGACCCACAAACCCACCTCACACAGAGACCCACAGACTCAGCTCACACAGAGACCCACAGACTCACCACACAGAGATCCACAGACTCATCACGCAGAGACCCACAGACTCATCACACAGAGACCCACAGATTCATCACACAAAGACCGACAGACTCATCACGCAGAGACCCACAGACTAACCACACAGAGACCCACAGATTCATCATACAGATACCTACAGACTAACCACACAGAGACCCACAGACTCACCACCACACAGAGAGCCACAGACTCACCACACAGCCGTCAAACCATGGCAACTGATTTTTCGATTTAAAGCTTTCGTGACTGCAGGGATTCATCTTCTTGGTTCTTTCGGTAAAGTCACGTAGAAGGGAAGTAATAAAATAATAAAAATAAAACATAATAAAACAATTCTCACGACGTTTCGGCCACAACGCAAGCAGCCATCCTCAGGCGAAGAATGAAACACCCCAAGCTTGGAGCGTATATTTAAGCTGGGTTAGAGGGGGGGGAGGTGGGAAGAAGAGCGCCTAAACAAAATAATTTGCATATCAAGAGGAATTCAGCATATGGAAAATGCGTAGGAGGTGGGCGGGGGGGGTTCCAAATCAATACTATGCCCGTGCATTATGCAGGATTAGCAGCATCAAAGGGGGGGGGGGGGAAGGGGGGGAGCATTAACAAAGGAAAGGAATGTTAATAGTATGTAGCTGTAGTTACTAAACAGCCACGTAAAAAACTACAGTATAAACTGCATGACAAACTAAAGTATAAACTACATAGCATCATCAGTAAACTTACTATACTCTACAATAAGCTGAGTTACTAACAGTAAGTAATACATGAAAAATTCTACGTTGTAAAAAATTATATAATATGCTTCCATCTAAACTTTATTCTCTTACATCACACGCGTCTATACCGTACTATATACTTCCATAGGCAAAACCAACATTAAATTACATACTGTATTGCTATAAACCACCCTATACCTTATACATTTTTAATATAACACTATGTATTATTCTACCCACCCTAATGTGTATCAAAATGGTTTATTACGTCCTTCCAGTGATTGCTAAGCCAGAATCCATCTTCTCGGTTAAAATTGTCTCTGTGTTTGTAAATGTGGATCGCCTCATGTACGAATCTCTCATGATAGCCAGATGGCTTGCAGAGAACCTCTGTCTTGGAGAAGTCAATGTCATGTGAGCCCACTGAGTTGTAACAGTGATCTGCCACGGCTGAGGTGTTTGTCCTACAGTGTTTCAGGTCAGCTTTATGTTCACGGATGCGGTCCGAGACATGTCGTTTGGTTTCCCCAATGTAACTGCTACCACAGAGGCAACTTAGTTTGTAGACACCAGGGTACTGTATGTCTGGAACCACATCTTTTACAGACGGTACCAGATCACGGATTTTATGTACTGTGTTGAATCGGACCTGGATCTTGTGTTTAATCAGGATTTTGGAGATCTTTTTTGTGACCCCAGCAATGTAGGGTAAGGTGATGGTCTTGAAAGGCTCCTCAACAGGATCCTTCTTGGTGGTTGGAGTGATGGCTTTGCGGATTGTGTAGTCGGAGTAACCATTAGCCTTAAGAGCTTGGCGTACGTGTTTGAGTTCACTGGAAATGTGTTCATGGTCGGAGATGCATTGGGCTCTATGATATAGAGTCTTGATGAGGGAATTCTTCTGGGATGGATGGTGGTGGGAATCCGGTTTTAGATAAGCATCCGTGTGGGTGGCTTTCCTGTAGACGCCTGTAGACGCCCGACCTTATGGAAGAGGTACGTAGACGACACTTTTGTCATCTGGCCACATGGCCGGCCTGCTCTAGACCAATTTCTCGACCATATCAATTCCATACACCCAGCCATCAGATTCACCATGGAAGTCGAAAATGATGGCAAGCTACCCTTTTTGGATGTCCTCATCAAAAGGAGACCTGATGGTTCAATGAGCCACTCTGTCTACAGGAAAGCCACCCACACGGATGCTTATCTAAAACCGGATTCCCACCACCATCCATCCCAGAAGAATTCCCTCATCAAGACTCTATATCATAGAGCCCAATGCATCTCCGACCATGAACACATTTCCAGTGAACTCAAACACGTACGCCAAGCTCTTAAGGCTAATGGTTACTCCGACTACACAATCCGCAAAGCCATCACTCCAACCACCAAGAAGGATCCTGTTGAGGAGCCTTTCAAGACCATCACCTTACCCTACATTGCTGGGGTCACAAAAAAGATCTCCAAAATCCTGATTAAACACAAGATCCAGGTCCGATTCAACACAGTACATAAAATCCGTGATCTGGTACCGTCTGTAAAAGATGTGGTTCCAGACATACAGTACCCTGGTGTCTACAAACTAAGTTGCCTCTGTGGTAGCAGTTACATTGGGGAAACCAAACGACATGTCTCGGACCGCATCCGTGAACATAAAGCTGACCTGAAACACTGTAGGACAAACACCTCAGCCGTGGCAGATCACTGTTACAACTCAGTGGGCTCACATGACATTGACTTCTCCAAGACAGAGGTTCTCTGCAAGCCATCTGGCTATCATGAGAGATTCGTACATGAGGCGATCCACATTTACAAACACAGAGACAATTTTAACCGAGAAGATGGATTCTGGCTTAGCAATCACTGGAAGGACGTAATAAACCATTTTGATACACATTAGGGTGGGTAGAATCATACATAGTGTTATATTAAAAATGTATAAGGTATAGGGTGGTTTATAGCAATACAGTATGTAATTTAATGTTGGTTTTGCCTATGGAAGTATATAGTACGGTATAGACGCGTGTGATGTAAGAGAATAAAGTTTAGATGGAAGCATATTATATAATTTTTTACAACGTAGAATTTTTCATGTATTACTTACTGTTAGTAACTCAGCTTATTGTAGAGTATAGTAAGTTTACTGATGATGCTATGTAGTTTATACTTTAGTTTGTCATGCAGTTTATACTGTAGTTTTTTACGTGGCTGTTTAGTAACTACAGCTACATACTATTAACATTCCTTTCCTTTGTTAATGCTCCCCCCCTTCCCCCCCCCCCCTTTGATGCTGCTAATCCTGCATAATGCACGGGCATAGTATTGATTTGGAACCCCCCCCGCCCACCTCCTACGCATTTTCCATATGCTGAATTCCTCTTGATATGCAAATTATTTTGTTTAGGCGCTCTTCTTCCCACCTCCCCCCCCTCTAACCCAGCTTAAATATACGCTCCAAGCTTGGGGTGTTTCATTCTTCGCCTGAGGATGGCTGCTTGCGTTGTGGCCGAAACGTCGTGAGAATTGTTTTATTATGTTTTATTTTTATTATTTTATTACTTCCCTTCTACGTGACTTTACCGAAAGAACCAAGAACATGGCAACTGAGTTATTGTGGTGACGTCACCGCCACGAAGTGGTGAATGGCGAATGTTGATGTGTGTGGGCTTGTGTGTGAGTGTGGTGGTGAGTATGATGGTGAGTGTGATGGTTAGTATGAGGGTGAGTATGATGGTGAGTGTGGTGGTGAGTGTGATGGTGAGTGTGATGGTGAGTGTATCATGGTTAGTGAGTAATACTGAGTGTGAGTTTGACTAATTCTCCCCCCTCTCCCTCTCGCTGTCTCTGCTTTCCCCCATAACTACCTCGCCTGGTATACAGGAGATTGTGGGTTCGATCCCGACCCTGATGCCTGCTGCTGTATATTTGGAGTTTGCCTGCCTCTGTCTCTCCCCGTGGTCGCGTGGATTTTTCTCCGGTTCCTCCGGTTTTTCCCTCCACGTTTAGAAACATTCGTTTAAAGTTTTGACTTGACTACAGGAATTCATATTCTTGGTTCTTTCGGTAAAGTCACGTAAATAGAAAACAAAAAAATCTATATTCTTTTTCAAATAAAAAAAATTAAATAGAAAATAAGATAAAATGAAAATAATAAAAGCTATTGATCATATTTACTTTATTTTTATGAATTTGATTTTTATTTCATTTTTTTTTACATGACTTTACCGAAAGAACCAAGAATATGAATATTCGTTGAAAGTATTTGGCTGCTATAATTTACACGTGACGATGAGCCACTTCGTTGAGCTGACATTGGTGCCAAGTCGCTCCTGAAAAAGAGATGTTTAGCTCAGTGAACCTTACCTGGTGAAATGAAAATCGTTGAGACTTTATTCGAGTTTTCTCTCTCCTTCCCGAGTACAACAACAAGCAGGAGCAGGGGGAGGAGCATTCTCCACGAAGTGGTGGTGACGACACCACGGCGCTTGTGCCACGATATGTGCACCACAGATATCCATCACATAGAGACTCATATAGTCATCACACATAGACCTATACACTCACCACGCACAGACCCTCAGACATGCACAGATAACCATAGACTCATCACAGAGAATCACAGACTCAAACAGACCCACAGACTATCCAACAGAGACGCAGAGACTCACCATGCAGATAACCATAGACTCACCACACAGATGCCCATAGACTCACCACACAGAGACCTATAGACTCGTCACACAGAGACCCATAGATGATTCACACAGGGACCCATAGAGTCATACAAAAACGCATAGACTTATCACACAGAGAACCACCGACTCAAACAGACTAGCACAGAGCCCTATAGACTCCCAAAACAGAGACACATAAACTCACCACACAGAAACCCATAGACTCACCACAGAGATCCATCGACAGACCCAAGGGCTTGCATGTGAATGTGTGGTGATGTAGTTGAAGGTGGAGGAGGGTTACCAGCCCTCGCACCCATCCAGAACTCCCTGTGGCCACTGTGGTGGCTGCGAGGCGACGTGAGGTTCACAGCTGGTCAGGGTTGGCGCCCCCCCCCCCTCAAAATGACATTGCTCACAACCACCGCTGCGTTATCGACCGTCACCATTCGCCAATAAGTGACAGTCACCACGGCGCCTGTGCCAGGCCAGGTGCACTTTGAAGCCACGTGAAGTGTCGAAGGCTCTTTTTCGATTTAAAGCTTTCGTGACTGTAGGGATTCATCACATATAAATTAGCAAAATATGTAACTAAACAAATACAGCCTTACATCGGTAGGACATCATCATTCATAAGAAATTCAGAACATCTTGTGAATATGACCAAATATATTAAACTTAACCCTAATGATATTTTGGTGAGTTTTGATGTGATTTCGCTATTCACCAAGGTTCCAGTGAGCGAGTCGCTTAAATTACTTGATACACTGGTAAAGAATACAGGTTTACCAAAAGATATTCCGAAACTCGCAGACCATTGTTTAAATAACACTTACTTCTTATGGAGAGGCGAATTCTTTAAACAAAGGGAGTGAGCAGCAATGGGCTCTCCTTGATCTCCTGCTATAGCAAATTTGTACATGGAAAACTTTGAAACCAGAGCACTTGCCTCGAGCACATTAAAACCATCCTTTTGGTTTAGATATGTGGATGACACTTTGGTTGTCTGGCCACATGGTAAAGATACACTTAACGATTTTCTAAATCATCTCAATGCACAAAACCCGGCCATTCAGTTCACCATGGAAACGGAGGTGAATAACACACTCCCGTTCCTGGATATTTTACTTGGGCATGGCCTAAATGGTAACATAACACACAGCGTTTACAGAAAGCAAACGCACACTGATGCCTATCTGAATGCAGATTCGCATCACCACCCAGCTCAGAAATCCTCTCTTATCAAGACGCTCATACATCGGGCTAAAACAGTGTCAGATGGTGAAAGTCTAGTGAGAGAGATTAAACATGTTAAAGAAGCACTAAGACAGAATGGCTACAATAATGCTCAAATTAACAGAGCACTAAATGCCAAATCACGATCGCAAAGCAACACTGCTGAAAGCGATCAGATTATTAAAACAATAAAAATACCATTTATCTCCGGAGTAAATGACAAATTAGCCCGTGTTTTGCAAAAGCAAAACATTACAGTAAGATTTGGTACGGTACACAAAATTCAACAACTAGTAACGTGCACTAAAGACGAATTACCTAAATTATCAACAGTAGGTGTATATCGGATTAATTGTGTATGTGGCAGATGCTATATTGGACAGACAGGGCGTAACGTTAGTGTAAGACTAAAAGAACACCAGAGAAATATTAAATTATCACAAACACAACTGTCGGCAGTGGCAAAACATGCATGCCAACAGGGACACTCAATTGATTTTGACAACGTTGAAGTGTTGTGTAAAACTAGTTACTACTGGCAAAGACTAATTAGAGAATCGATTGAAATTGAGAGAAACAGAAATAACTTTAATCACTCAGAGAGCTACAGGCTTAATGCGGCCTGGAAGCGTATTATTAAATAAGATACATTACAATTCCTTATAAGGGAAACAAACACTAACTGATTACTAATGTAGCATAATCACAATAAAGCACATTCCAAATGATTACTACTCTACAACTCGCATCGTAACAATAGCCCGATTACTAATCTAGTATATAATTACAATAACTCCCCCCTCAAATCTTTGCACCTGATGAGTTAATGAGTTAATGATGACGTCACCCTGCTGCTGCTCTATATAAGAACGGGAGACACAGCATCGCCTCACCATTCTGGCGAATTGCCCGATGAGGGCCCCGACCGCGGCTGGTTTGTATCTACTGTGTCTCTGCTGGTGTCGTGTCTAGTCTCGGCTCCCTGGCTGCCTGGCCAGTGGCAGCCTCGCAGGCCCGCGGGGCCATGGCGACCAAGCGATCCGGGGTGGTGAGCCAAGAGGCGGAGGATGGTGCGATGAGACGGCCTGGAGGAGGGAGACCCGCAGAGGAGAGGGACGAGGCGCGAGCGTCGACCTCGAGGCGAGCGGAGGAGGACGCCTGGTGGCAGCGGGCGAGGAAGGGAGAGGAGCCGACGAGGAGTGGGATGGTGTCGGCCAGCCCAGGAGAGGAGGCGGAGGAAGCACCGAGCTCGGCGGGCCTGCAGGCGCAAGGTGCCCAAAGCGACGCTGTCCAGGCAAGTCCTGGACCTGTGGGGGCAGGGCGGCCCCAGGAGCGCGCAGGGCGGTGGCGCGGAGGTTCGGCAGGGAACTTCACCCCGCTACACGCTAAGAGGCATAACTGCGTGCGGGTGTCCTTTAAGGAGGACGTGCCAGAGGAGGTCACGATCGACAGACCGAGGTTCGTGCGGTCAGTGATGGTCGAAACTCTGAAGGTGGATCCGGCAGATCTGTTTTGCTTGATAGCCTTGCCAGGTGGCAGGGCTTTTGACGTGAGCTTTAAGACAAGCAACTTACTGCAGCGTTTTATGACTTTGTTCGAGGAGAAGGCGGGGGAAAGGCCACTGTCACTGCTGAAGCTCCAACTGCTCTCTGAGCTCGATACAAAAGTGGTCACCATATTTTTGTACAACGAAGCTCTGCCAGACCACGACGTCGAGGTGTGGCTGAGGCAGCACTGCCTGGTGCTTTCGGACAGTAAGCGGGTCCAAGACTCTTTAGGGATCTGGACGGGCGCCAGGCAATGGCGAGTGAGGTTGGGAACGGCAGAAGGGGCTCTGCAACACATCCCGAGCGCCCTGAACATTGGTGGCAATAGGGGCTACGTGGTGTATGCGGGGCAGCCGAAGCTCTGCAGGCGATGTGGGGGGAGTGGCCATCTGGCTGCAGCGTGCGAGGCACGGATATGTTACCGATGCAAGGCACGAGACCACGTTGTGGCAGAATGCTGCGCCCCGGCATTGTGCAACCTATGTGGGAATAAAGACCACCTGTACAGGGACTGCCCGCTGTCATACGCAAATAAGGTCCGCGCACATAGGAGCAGGGTGTCGGATGGAGAAGGGGAGGTGGCCGAGGACGGGCTGAAACCAACGCAGCCCGGCGGGAAGATGGAGGACGGGGGTGGAGAGGTGGGCAGGCAGGGTACGCCACTGCAGGACGAGAGGGAGGAGGGGGAGATGACATCGGAGGAAGACGCGGATCCCACGGGGCGGCAGGTGGAGCACCCTGGGGACAAGGACGAGGAGCCCGTGGGAAAACCCCCCGACCCAGCGGTGGTTGACTGGGCGGAGGCGGTGGAGGCGGGGGAAGACGGAGAGGAGCAGCAGAGGGAGAGCACCAGGAGGGAGAAATTCAAGAGGGTGGTGAAAAGGAAGCAGAAAGCGCCGCGTGGCCCAGCGAGGTCGACCCGCAAACGGGACCTGGAGGCAACAGACTCCTCGATAGACGCGAGGTCGTCGGAAGATGGTGCTGTGGCGGCTAAGACCAACCAGGGAAGAGGGCTGCCCAAGGAGCCTAGGAGAGGGGAACAATTGCAGGGATTGGCTGACACAAACCTGTATGAACTATTGGACGACGGGTCTGGGTAGGGAGAGACAATTCTGGGTATGGACCTTACCGTAGCATCAGTAAACGTGAGGGGAATGTGGGGCAGGGCTAGGAGGGGGGCCATTCTACATTATCTACGGTCCCTGAAAAAGGACGTTTACTTTTTACAGGAGTGCCACTTGCCATACTCCCTTGGTCGAGAGGATCTGGCTAGGGACTGGGAGGGACACTGCTTCTGGTCCGGAAGCAATGTTAATAGGTGCTCAGGAGTGGTTATCCTCCTAGGTAGAAAGAACATAGAGGTGCAGGAGGCCCGAGAAGTGGTCCCGGGACGACTCCACTATGTCGATGTTGCATATGGTGGGGCGGCGGTCCGGCTGATCAATGTGTACGCCCCCACAGGCTCTCCGGAACGTGTGGAGTTGCTAGAGAACGTGGCAGCCTTGCTGCTAACACGAAGACACATCGTCATGGGGGGTGATTTTAATTGCCCTCTAACCCTGGCGGACACGCGGCCAGTCGCCGGATGTCGAAAGTTGGACCCCTCCTCTAGGAGGCTGGGGGCTTTGGTTGGAGATTTTGATTTGATTGACGCTTACCGGTCGTTACACCCAAAGCGACCAGGGTTCACGTGGTCGAGTTGTTTGGGAACCGCGCACTCGAGGATTGATTTCCTCTTTGTATCTGCCAAGGTTAAAGTGGAGAGAGTGGAAAACGAACCTTTCTCTTTTTCTGACCATAAGATGATAGCGGGGGGGTTCAGAATCCCAGATGGGCTGAGGTTGGGAAGGGGAATCTGGCGCATGAACTCGGGACTGCTGGAGGACAAAAAGGTGGTGGAAGAATTTGTCAGGCAGTACGAGGAATGGAGGAGCCTGCGGTGCTGCTTTGGCACGATAGCTGAATGGTGGGGAATGGTGAAGGGGCGAATTAAGTCCTTTTTCCAGTCCCAGAGTAGAAGGAGGAGCGTAGGGGTTGTGTTGCGGGGATTGAATGAGAGATTGGAGGGAGCATATAAACTGATGGAACTGGGATTCCCCGTCATGGGAGAAATAAAGCAACTAAAAGATAGGATCTCTGCGGTGTGGGAGAAGCAGGCCGCGCAACTTGCATTCAGGGCTCGGGTGAAGGCGGTCGAGGAGGGTGAGCGTTGCACGCGTTTTTTCTTTAAGAAGTGCAGGAAAGCGGACAACACAATCCGAGAATTGGTATGTCCCAGGTTAGGTAGACTCAAGAACACAGAGGGGATAACGGAGGCCGCCAGGGGTTACTACAAGGAATTGTACAGGAGCAGGCCATCAGACGAGGGGGCGCGGAGCACACTGCTAGGGGGGGTAGATAGGGTTATTGAGGCTCCAGAGGAGATAAACAAGCATATCCAGAGGGCAGAATTGGATGAGGTGGTGGGGGGATTACGTCGGCACAGTGCACCAGGTTTAGATGGGATACCGGCTGAATTCTATGTTACGTTTTGGAGTACCCTCAGGGACGACATGTGGCAGATGTATAAGGAAATTACGGAGGAAGGCCCTGTGCCAGATTCAATGACAAGAGGGGTCATAACCCTTATATACAAGGGGAAGGGGGAGCGCAGCGACCTCGGGAGCTGGCGCCCGATCACCCTGCTGAACACCGATTATAAAATCCTGGCCAAAGTTATCGCGGCGCGTCTGGGGAAGGTGGTGGGGGAGGTGGTGGGGTCGGACCAGAAGTGTGCGGTTCCGGGCAGGCGGATATCCGATAACCTCGTTCTGTTGAGGGAGGTGGTGGAAACCACTGTGGAGAGGGGTAATTCATTGGGTCTACTCAGTTTGGATCAGGAGAAGGCATTTGATAGCATCTCGCACGATTATTTGTTTGCGGTTTTGAGGCAAATGGGGGTGGGGAAACAGCTTATAGACTGGATAGGGAAGCTATATCATAAGCTCACAGGTAGCCTGCTAATAAATGGAGTCCTCTCGGAAGGGTTTCCAATTGGGTCCGGTGTGCGGCAGGGGTGCCCGATGTCGCCGGTGTTATTCATAATGTGTATGGAGCCTTTTTCCCAGGCTGTCAGGGGAAGTCAGCTGATTAGAGGGGTGAGCATGCCAGGGTGTGCGGAACCAGCAAAAATTGCAACATATATGGACGATGTTGTCATTTTCTGTGGGAATGTTGCTTCAGTATGGGAGGCCCTAAGACTTGCGGATAGATTATTTTTGGCCTCAGGATTAAAGGTGAATGTAAGCAAAAGTGAGCTGCTGATATTCGGTGACCCCAGGTTATTTGAGGGCCGCCCGCCAGGTATAACGGTCCAGGGTGAGGGGATCAAAATCTTAGGAGTCACGTTCTATAGGGAGGACTCGGCGACTAAGAATTGGCGGGGAAAAGAGTGCATGGTGAGAGGCAGGCTGGCTGGTTGGGCAGACAGGCGCCTTTCAATGGAAGGTAGAATGTTGGTTTTGAGGGTGGAAATCCTCCCGGTACTCATCTACCTACCAGGGGCGCAAATGGCAAAAAGGTTGGAGCGCCTGTTTTTCAAGTTCATCTGGGGGGGAGGGATGAACCGAGTGAAGAGAGAAACAATGTACAAACGTGCTGAGAACGGTGGGAGGGGGGCCCCGAATGTCGTGTGCATCCTTAACACGATTTTTGTCTGTAATACGCTGCGACTATATTTCTCCAATGGGCTCCAGGTGAAAGCCTCATTATGTTCGGTATAGGCTGGCGTGGCTCCTGAGACGGCTAAGCATGGCGTCGTTGCCGCGCAGCACCCCCCTGGCTTGGCCTCAGGGGTGGTTGTGCACCGCGGTAAATGAATACATCACGAAGTACGAGCCGGACCGGACGCGAGGGTCGTGGGTTCCCAGGGAAGTCCTGGCGGAAATGTCGAAAAAGGAGGTCTGCACAGAGGTGCCAGGTGCTCGGGGTACCCGGGCACGACAAATTTGGGAAAACGTAGCATCGGCAGCCCTGACCAAAAGGCAGCGGGACTTATCCTGGCTGGCCGCATGGGACAGGCTGGAGTGCAGACTATTTATGTGCTCCCGCAGATTGGCCCGCTCACCTGATTGCCCGAGAGGCTGCGGCCTGGGAGAGAGCGCTGCTCATGCCCTCGTACAGTGCCCATTTGCCCAGGAGGTGTGGGAGTTAAGCCGACCCCTGCTGTCCCATTTTTGCCCCGTAAAGGCCACAGCGCCTAATATGATTTGGGGGATGTTCAGGCAGAGAGCGGGTGGGGTCTGGGCTCAGGCATGGGCCGTCATAGGTGCCGTAAAAGAGGCCCTGTGGATGGCGCGCCAGAAACTGATTAAGGGCGCCTATATGTCGCCTCCCGAGGTGTGCCGACTGGCCAGGGGGCTGTTGGAGAGGGTGGTGGAGGTGGAGCGGGCGACAGCGGGCGGAGCAGCCACGGGCGCGAAGTGGCGGTGGCCGCTGCCCAAGTACGGGATGGGCTAATTCGAAACGACCCCCCCCCCCCTTTCGAGAATGAGTGGATGAACGTACCCCCCCCCCCTTTTTTTTTGCGATGGTGAATTTTTGTTTTTTTCTGAGTGAAGGGTGTGAAAGAGGGGAACTTGATCGCGGCGTAGCTCGGTGCGTCGGCAGTGAAGGGGATCCCCTGTTCCCGTTACGTTTGTGATTTTTCCGGTCCTATTGGCTGTACAAAGCAGAGGGCTGCTCCTGCTTGAAAGGAAATAAAAACCTTAAATCGCGTGTCTCTGCTGGTGTCGTGCCTAGTCTCGGCTCCCTGGCTGCCTGGCCAGTGGCAGCCTCGCAGGCCCTCGGGGCCATGGCGACCAAGCGATCTGGGGTGGTGAGCCAAGAGGCGGAGGATGGTGCGATGAGACGGCCTGGAGGAGGGAGACCCGCAGAGGAGAGGGACGAGGTGCCCCTATCTCCGGTTGTAGCCAACGTTTTCATGGAGAAATTTGAGACTGACGCCATCCAGACTGCCACTCTATGCCAGACCTTATGGAAAAGGTACGTAGATGACACTTTTGTCGTCTGACCACATGGCCGGCCTGCTCTAGACCAATTCCTCGACCACATCAATTCCATACACCCAGCCATCAGATTCACCATGGAAGTCGAAAAAGATGGCAAGCTACCCTTTTTGGATGTCCTAATTAAAAGGAGACCTTATGGTTCATTGAGCCATTCTGTCTACAGGAAAGCCACCTATACGGATGCTTACCTAAAACCGGATTCCCACCACCATCCATCTCAGAAGAACTCCCTCATTAAGACTCTATACCATAGAGCCCAATGCATCTCCGACCAGGAACACATTACCAGTGAACTCAAACACATACGCCAAGCTCTTAAGGCTAATGGTTACTCCGACTACACAATCTGCAAAGCCATCACTCCAACCATCAAGAAGGATCTTGTTGAGGAGCCTTTCAAAACCATCACCTTACCCTACATTGCTGGGGTCACAAAAATGATCTCCAAAATCCTGATTAAACACAAGATCCTGGTCCGATTCAACACAGTACATAAAATCCGTGATCTGGTACCGTCTGTAAAAGACGTGGTTCCAGACATACTGTACCCTGGCGTCTACAAACTAAGTTGCCTCTGTGGTAGCAGTTACATTGGAGAAACCAAACGACATGTCTCGGACCGCATCCGTGAACATAAAGCAGACCTGAAACAGGGTAGGACAAACACCTCAGCCGTGGCAGATCACTGTTACAATTCAGTGGGCTCACATGACATTGACTTCTCCAAGACAGAGGTTCTCTGCAAGCCATCTGGCTACCATGAGAGATTCGTTCATGAGGCGATCCACATATACAAACACAGAGACAATTTAAACCGAGAAGATGGATTCTGGCTCAGCAATCATTGGAAGGACGTAATAAACCATTTTGGATCTTAACTGATTGTTGTTCACGTTTACGGTGACTTTCAGACCGCAGTCCACTCACTGGCATTGACTGTATCTTGTGTTCTCCACAGGGAATGCATTATTTGCTCCGCTGGGGGTCTCCTTCTACCGCTCTCCCATTGACATGTTTCGTGGCTTCTACATACTATTAACATTCCCTCCCTTTGTTAATGCTACCCCCTCCCTTTGATGCTGCTAATCCTGCATAATGCATGGGCATAATATGACTTTAAAACCCCCCCGCCCACCTCCTACGCATTTCCCATAAATATGCGAAATTCCTCTTGATATGCAAATTATTTTGTCAAGGCGCTCTTCTTCCACCTCCAACCCAGCTTATATATACGCTCCAAACTTGGCAGTGTTTCATTCTTCACCTGAAAACGACTGCTTGCGTTGTGGCCGAAACGTCGTGAGAATAATTTTATTATGTTTTATTTTTATTATTTTATTACTTCCCTTCTACGTGACTTTACCGAAAGAACCAAGAAGATGAATCCCTGCAGTCACGAAAGCTTTAAATCGAAAAGACAAATAGTTCACTACTTTAGTCCGCCGGTGTGTTGAAGAGTGAAACCACAACATTTACAATTTTTGAATACGACGTTTCGCTGGTAATTGCATCCAGCTGGCAATTCGCCAGAATGGTGAGGCTCTGCTGTTGCTCCCGGTCTTAAATAGAGCAGCAGCGATCTAACGCAAAAACTGTATTATGAATAATATTGGTCGCGAAAGCCTACGTGTGTACATGATTGAATTTAGAAGACTGCTTCCCGCGAAGAAGAAGCCACGTTAGCATCGCAACTGAAACAAGACGGCTGCGTATGATGGCCTTGGACGCTTATCTCGCTGACCTCAGGATATATTTGATGCTTAATTTTACAGTTGGAGCCTTTGGCATTTACTGTTGTTATTATGATGATGATTATGTATTACTACGCTTGTCTACGGAGTGGGGGTGTAGGGAGCTCTCGGTAGAGGTAGTACCTTTGTTTTCTGGTAGCTGCACTCAATTTTTGAGTGGACGGAAACACTGGTCCTCATCCATCTCCTAAATCTCTGACGTCTGGCTCCTAGTGCCACACCCCGGTAAACCGCTTCAGCTGGCGGGCAAAACGACGTGAGGGGGTGATGTCAACACTGCATCACTGGGCGAATGAACTCCCACGACGGAGTCACCGGCCAGGGCGGAAGGGTCTCGTTAGGACCCAACAGCCAAGTGTTCGGGATTAAGGCGCGCCACTTCGTTACTGTGGACTGCGGCTGTGGCCTACCAGCTATGGTTTGAAATAGCAGGGAAGGTGGATCTCTTCAGCCTTGGAAGGCCGTCTACCTAGGAGAAGGAAACTCTGATGTAAAACCTACGGCCCGAGGACCTCGCTGTCACCGTCCCAGCTTGCCAGGCCATGGCAGACGAACCCCGGGTTTAAAGGGTGGGGTCAGTTCTGCGCACACTGCACTCCACTTGAAAGCTCCTTTGCGCAGGCAAGAAGCAAATCTTCACGTCTACCCCCCCCCCCCCCCGGTCTTACTAAGTCCTGTAGCGATGGGAAAGGGGCGAACTCGGCAGGTGTAAGATGACACTGGCAGCCGCAGTCTCAATCCTGCATGCAGGTGGCTCAGGCGCAAGTGGTCGTCTGATGATGACCTGGAAACGACATCATCACCCGGCAGCACCCTGAGCGACCAAGCAGCCTTTTCTAGGGACAGCACTGCTTGCTCCACACGGAGAGGGGCCTAGAAAAGGTGGCTTAAACAAAGCTCGTCTCCTCCTCCCTCAGTTGGCTTACCGCGGTCAACGGGCATCTTCATATGCGGTCGAATTACATCAAAGAATCGACGGCGCATCCCACTCGCCTTAAAAGGTGGGAAAAGACTCAAACTCGCATGCTGGAACATCAGAACCATGCTAGACTCAGCTGACAGCACTCGACCTGAGCGACGATCTGCTTTAATTGCACACGAACTCGCTCGGCTGGATGTTGACATCGCCGCCCTCGGCGAAATCCGCTTTTCAGGGGAAGGCAGTCTGAGGCAGCATGGCGCAGGTTACACTCTCTACTGGTCAGGTAAACCAGCGACAGAGAGACGCCGTTCAGGTATCGGCTTCATGATCAGGGACTCTATCGCTACCAAGCTTGCAAGCCTGCCAACTGGTCACTGACCGCATCATCTCAATGCGTCTGCCACTTCGTGACCAACAACACGCAACGCTGCTCAGTGTGTACGCTCCAACTCTCCAGGCAGATCCCGCTGATAAAGACAAGTTTTACTCCGACCTACGCAGCCGTCTGCAGGATATCCCAGCTGACGACAAGATTGTCATCCTTGGCGACTTCAACGCCAGAGTGGGCAGAGACTCGGAAACCTGGAGAGGCGTACTTGGAAGGCACGGCGTGGGCAGCTACAACGACAATGGACGCTTGTTACTTGAACTCTGTGCGGAACAGCAGCTTTACATTACCAACACCATCTTCCAGCAGAAAATCCTTGTGCGCCAGCGTGACCTAAAAGATGTCTTTCACACCAGGGTAATGCCTAGCGCTGAGTGTCACACAGACCACCGTCTTGTCCGCTGCAAACTCAGCTTTCACTTTAAACCCAGACCAAGGAACGGTGGCGCCCCGAGGAAGAAGCTCAAAGTCTGCAGCCTTCAGTCTGCCGCAGTCAAAGCAGCTTTCCAGAAAAGCCTACGATCTAGGCTAGAGGAACCGAGCTGCCTAGGAGACTCGCCTCCGGTTCCTGAAGTGCTGTGGGACCGCATCAAAACTGTTGTTCTGCAAACATCTGAAGATACCCTCGGATTCTCCACGATGAAAAACCGAGATTGGTTCGATGAGAACAACTTAGAAGTCCAGGAGCTGCTGTCAAAGAAGAGATCAGCACACCAGGCCCACCTGGCCCGACCATCCTGCCCGCACAAAAAAGCAGCCTTCCGCCTGGAATGCAGCACCACCCAGCGCAAGCTTCGAGAGATTCAGAACGAGTGGTGGACCAACCTCGCAGTAAAAACTCAGGTTTGCGCTGATACTGGCGACTACAGGGGATTCTACGAAGCTCTAAAAGCGGTATATGGCCCCTCGTACCAAATCCTGAGCCCCCTGCGGAGTGCAGACGGGAAAGAACTGCTCACTGAAAAGGACTCAATCCTGAACCGCTGGTCTGAGCACTTCTACACGCTCTTCAATGCTAGCCGCTCAGTCCAAGAACCAGCGATTGACCGCATCCCACAACAACCAGTGAAAACCGAACTGGATGTGGCACCAACATTACAAGAGACTGAGGAAGCCATTAAACAGCTGAAGAGTGGTAAAGCTGCAGGAGTTGATGGCATCCCTCCTGAAGTATGGAAGAACGGAGGCCCAGCACTGCACACCAAACTCCATGAATTCTTCGTCTGCTGCTGGGAGCAGGGTAAACTCCCTCAAGATCTCAAAGATGCAGTCATCATCACCCTGTACAAGAACAAAGGGGAGAAATCAAACTGTTCCAATTATCGTGGCATAACACTTCTGTCCGTCGCCGGAAAAATCCTCGCAAGAGTACTGCTGAATAGGCTGGTACCCGCAATAGCTGAAGATCACCTCCCAGAGACCCAGTGTGGCTTTAGAGCCAACCGGGGAACCACAGACATGGTGTTTGTCCTGAGGCAGATTCAGGAAAAGTGCCGGGAGCAAAACAAAGCGCTGTACGTCACTTTTGTGGACCTGACAAAAGCGTTTGACACCGTGAGCAGGCAGGGACTTTGGAAAATCCTGGACAAGCTAGGCTGCCCACCGAAGTTCCTCACCATGATCGTCCAGCTTCATGAAGACCAGCTTGGACAAGTCAGACATAGCAACAATCTCTCGCAGCCCTGCCCTATTGCAAACGGCGTGAAACAGGGATGTGTTCTTGCTCCCACGCTGTTCACCATTTTGTTCAGCATGATACTCCAGCAGGTCACAGAGGACCTCGACGACGCTGATGGCGTATACATCCGTTTTCGTCTCGACGGGAGCGTGTTCAACCAGAGGCGTTTGCAGGCCCACACAAAGACCATGGAGCAAATGATCAGGGAGCTGCTTTTTGCTGACGATGCCGCCCTCCTTGCTCACACAGAGGCAGCTATGCAGCGAATTACGTCCTGTTTCGCGAAAACAGCTCAGATCTTCGGCCTTGAAGTCAGCCTGAGGAAGACTGAAGTTCTTCATCAGTCCGCACCCCATGAGGAGCACCATCCACCAAGCATCTTCATTGAACAAACAGAACTGAAAGCTGTCCACCAGTTCAGCTACTTGGGGTGCGTGATCTCGTCTGACGCCAAGATCGACAACGAAGTCGACAACAGGCTGGCCAAGGCAAACAGTGCATTTGGCAGACTATACAAACGTGTCTGGAACAACAGAAACCTTAAAAGAGCCACAAAGGTCAACGTCTACAAAGCTGTTGTGCTGACCACTCTCCTGTATGGCGCCGAGTCCTGGGTCACGTACCGTCGTCACCTGATTCTCCTCGAGCGTTTCCATCAGTGCTGCCTCCGCACAATCTTCAATATTCACTGGAGTGACTTCGTCGCCAACACTGAAGTCCTCAAGTCAGCGAAGGTCATCAGCATCGAGTCCATGGTCCTCAAGACACAGCTTCGTTGGGCAGGGCACATCACCAGGATGGAGAACCACCGCTTACCTAAGATTGTGCTGTATGGGGAACTGTCCTCTGGCCATCGCGACATAGGGGCACCACGAAAGCGATACAAAGACTCCCTGAAGAAGTTCCTCACTGCTTGCTGCATCGATCACCGTCAGTGGGCAACACAAGCAGCTGATCGCAACTCCTGGCGGCACAGTCCACCAGGCCACCTCCTTCTTCGAAGATACCCGCAGGGCCCGTATGGAGGACAAAAGGAGAAGGAGGAAGAACCATGATCCCTCAGCACCCATCTCAGATGAGACCTATACTTGCAGCTGTTGTGGCAGGACCTGCTTGTCCCGCATAGGCCTCTTCAGCCACCAGCGTGCCTGCAGAAGACGTGGATGTCCTTCCTAGATCTTCGTTCGCGAAGCCAAGCCATGAGGTGAGGCTACGGAGTGACGCCTCACTGTGTTCACGTGCACGCGTGGCTTTTCTCCAGGTGCTCTGGTCTCCTGCCACGTGTGTAAATGCTCCTCAGTAATTGGCAGAAAACCAACTCAAACAATGTTTTAACCTATGAGACCTCCTTTACCAGTGGCAGCGAATAGGTGCATATCATTATCATCATCATCAGAGTTGTTTATTTTTGTTTGCATTTTGACTTCTTGTGTTGAGGTTATTGCAAACATGATGCCTTGTATAAAGGTGTCAGATTTTGTACCAGTTAAAAAGGTTGCGGATTTTTGCAGTATTGTGACATGCAGTTTGCGTGAATGACACTGTGTATATGTAGTGGTGGTGTTGACGTGCGCCGACTGTGACAGTGATGGATCACGGGGCGGCGCGGGGTGCGGGGTTGGGCACGCGTTGTGGGCGTGGTGTGGACGCGCGCGCCGGGAGTGACAGATGACGGGGCGGCGCGGCGTGGGTGGTGAGGCACGCTGAGATGTGGGAAAACAGGATCGTAGCCAGCGCCCAGTGATTGGTCGAATAGGATGGGTGCTCGCAGCGACGTCCGCAGGTGGGGTATAAAGGGGGACGCGCGAGAGCACTCGGGGAGAGTTACCCAGTTGAAGACCAGAAGACGGAGCTGAAGACCTAGTGCCCCGAGACCCCTAGTCCCGCCGTCCTTGTAGGGACCGGGGCCCTGTGTGGCTCGGAGGCGAGACTATGGGACCCAGGGTCCGACGCCCACGTGGGTCGGGCTGGGGACCCACAGTCAAGACGGACACCCCGGGCAGGGAGTGTCCCGAGTAGCTCAGGGGCGTTAGTCGCCGAGTAGCTAAGTGGGTGTTGGTCACCCGAGTAGCTAAGTGGGTGTTGGTCACCCGAGTAGCTCAGTGGGCGTTAGTCGCCAGGGTAGCTAAGTGGGTGTTTGTCACCCGAGATACTAAGTGGGTGTTAGTCACCTGTGAACGAGTTTGGTAAAATAAAGAGTGTGTTACCCGTGAAGTCGTCTCCCGCCGAGTTACTACATTACAACTGGCGTCAGAAGTAAACCTGTCTTCAAGAAGAATGGACACGAGGAAGACTACCCGTACCCACGAGCGAGGTCGGGACGACGACGGCGTACCGGGGACACCAACCTCGGGAGGAGAGGACGAGGAGTTGCCGCCGATTCAGCACTTCGCGGTGATGGCCGACGCTCCGCTCGCCTCCGACACCAGCCTCCAAGACGCACACTCCCGGTTGGCGGAGTTGCTACTCGCCGCCGCCGCTGTCTTGGCGGACATCTCCGTTCCGGCGAGCGGAAAAACGGCTGCGGGGTTGGTGGAGAAAGCGACGTTGGAGGGATCCCGCCAAAAGGCGCTTCGCGCCAAAAGTCTGGAAGTTGCCGCCGTTTTTGAGGGGCCGCCATCGATTGGCGGGAAGCACGGACACCACGTGGCCGGAGACCTCCGCTCAACGCAGCCCACGTCATCAGCGCGCGCCGGAGCTCTCCATTTTGCGCCTGACAACCGAGCCGACATTTAACACAACTACAGCGGAGCGCGAGAAAATCTCTCCGACGTCGACGACGATCGGGTCCTCCAGCAAAGATTGCCCGCGCTGTCGGCGTTCAAGGCGGATGGGGGCGACTGGGGAGCCTTCCAACGAAGGTTCCTCGCTCATCAGGAAATGTCGGGGTGGTCCGACACCACTGCCCTGCGTGCATTGCCAGCGATGCTCGACGACGACGCGCTTGCAGCCTTCACATCTGCTGCAAGGTCGTCCCGCTCTACGCTCCAGGCCGCACTACACCTGATGGCGAAGGTGTTCGGACCGCCCTCCACCTGTCGCCACCAGTTCTACGATCAGCGGAAGGTGGCTGGAGAAACGACGCTCGCCTATCGCACGGCACTGCTCGCCTTTGCGGACGCAGCTTTTCCCCGCATGGACAAGGAGGGGAAGGACGCCATGGTGACGGAGCAGCTGCTGGCGTTGGCCCACGAGTTGGGGGTCCCCATCAATGTGGCGGACGAAATGGATATCTGCTCCCTGGCGATCGCCACGAGCATTCACGCGTACGAGGTCCTCAAACGCAAGCCAGGGGTCGTCTGCAAATGGGCGGGGAACGCGGCACTGGCCGCCACGATCGCCGAACCTCAGCCAGCTGCGGATCAGGAGCAGGCCTTCGCTGCATCGCGTCCGGGGGAGTGGAGAACGGGAGGTCGTTCGCCCACACGTTCATCCCGCAAGCTGGAGCAACCGAAACCTACGACGTCCCTCGTCGTCTGCTACAACTGCGGCCTTCGGGGTCGCGTCGCAGCCGGGTGCCGGGCCCCGCGTCAGCGCGCCACAGGACCACGTCGGGACGACGACCAGGCCCACAAGTCATCCCAACAAAACCCGGCAAGTCGCGGCACCTCACACGTTCGGTCCACAAACACGGCACATTCGGGTCGCCGCTTGGCGGTGGGGGGTTCGCGGCTGGGTGCCGGGGGTTCACTTCGGCGAGGGGGGTCCGTACACGGCCCGCAAGCAGTCGAGTGGTCCGAATTGGCCCACAGGATAGTGGCTGCGTCGGCCGGGTCGTCCGTGGTAACGGTTTATTGACGGGGTTGAGGTCCGGGTGCTTGTGGACACGGGTGCGTCGGCCACTATCATCTCGGACCTTATTTATAACATTCTTCCCGTCCAAAGTAGACCCCTTCTGCCAGTGGACGTGCCATTTTATGCAGCGAATGGGGGATCCCTGGGGATCATCGGCCAGATTCGGGCGACTATTTGCATTGGTGACATCAAATTGGCGGGCCCTATTTTTGTATCATCATCGCTGGCCGTTCCCTGTTTGCTAGGTACGGACTTTTTGTCCAAAATGCCCATCAAAATTCTCATAGATCAGGCCTGCATTGAGCTTCCGTCGGGTCGGCGGGTTGCGTTCTTGACGAGCCCTACCAAAATACGCACGGTTTGTGCGACGGTGCAGGCGCTGGCAACTCAGACTGTACGGGTGCCCCCGGGATCGCAAATGTTGGTACCCCTTCGGTTGAGGAAACCACTCGAGGTGGGTGCGGAGGCACAGGGGGTGCTGTTGGGGCCGTCTAACAGGGCCAGAAGGGGCCTCGACTTAGCGGTTGCTCAAACCATGGTGAGAGGGGACAGTGAGCCGTTCGTAATGGTCCTGAATACGGGGTCGCAGCCGGCCGTAATTGCGCAGGGAACGGTGCTGGTTCACGCCGCGCCGCTACCCGTTGAGGAACGGCTCGTGGCTCAAGCAGATTTCACTGTCGAGTCGCATCCTCCAAGTGATGAGGGGACTGAGTGGTTGGACTCGTTGTGTGCCGGTTCTGCTAACTTGTCCAAGGTGCAATTGGGAGCATTGAGGGGTTTGCTACTCGAGTTTGCTGACGTGTTCAGCAAACATAAGTACGATATCGGCTGCACTGACCTGTTGCGCCACCACATAGCTACAGGGGACGCGGCCCCTATTCGTCAGAATCCCTTCCGGCTCAGCCCAGCCGAGAAGGAGCATGTGCAATCGGCGGTTAATGATATGTTGGCGGCCGATATCATTTCGCCCTCTTCTAGTCCGTGGGGTGCTCCTATTGTCCTAGTAAAAAAACAGGACGGGTCCTTGCGGTTTTGTGTCGATTTCCGCCGCTTAAACAAAATCTCGATGGCGGATGCGTATCCGCTCCCCAGGATGGATGAGTCGCTGGATGCCTTGGCGGGAGCACAGTTTTTTTCCACACTCGATCTGCTTTCCGGATTTTGGCAATTGCCACTCTAACGAGTCTAAACCTAAAACCGCTTTCCGGACACCTGGTGGCCTATTTGAATTCAACCGTTTGCCCATGGGCTTACATTCCGCTCCCGCCACGTTCCAGAGACTCATGGAATTGGTTTTGTCGGGCCACCAATGGGATACCTGTTTGATTTATCTCGACGATATCATCGTCTTTAGTCGGACTTTTGAGGAGCACCTCCAGCGACTGAGAGCGGTGTTCCTCAGGATGCGTTCCGCTAAGCTTAAATTTAAACCGGCTAAATGTTTTCTGCTTCGGGAATCGGTCAGGTATTTGGGCCATATCGCGAGTCGTTCAGGGATCTCGACGGACCCTGCTAAGACGCACTGCGTCAGCTCATGGCCAACGCCAACCTCGGTCACGGAGGTTCGCAGTTTTATTGGTTTCGCCTCCTATTACCGTCGTTTTGTCAAGCAGTTTGCCACCATAGCCAGGCCCCTGCACGCTTTGACGGCTAAGGGTGTGCGGTTTCACTGGGGGGCGGAAGAGGAGGCTGCGTTCTGCTCCCTTCGTGACGCCTTGGTGCAGGCTCCCCCCTTGTGTTACCCCGATTTCACACAACCGTTTTTGCTTGACACAGATGCCAGCAACACGGGTATCGGGGGGGTGCTCTCACAGGTGGTCGGGGGGGTTGAACGGGTGGTCGCCTACGGTAGTAGAGTTCTTTCCCCCGCCGAACAACGCTATTGCGTGACTCGTCGTGAATTGTTAGCGATTGTGTTTTTTACACAGCACTTCAGGCCGTATCTTTACGGCCGTCATTTTACGGTCCGTACGGACCATGCGGCTCTACAATACGCTATGCGCGTGGCACAGCCATTGGGCCAATTGTCCCGATGGTTGGAGGTCCTTCAGAACTTCCAATTCACGACGATTTACCGCAAGGGATTGCGACACTCAAATGCGGACGCCTTGTCGCGGTTGCCACCGTGCACGGACTGCACATGTTTGTTGGGATCGGCACGGTGCAAACCCCCGGTCGCCGGCACCCCGGGAGTTGCGCTCGCCGCCACTGACACCCCTGGAGTCGACGCCCCCACGGGGAGGGATTCGCTGTTGTCGTTGCCCCTCATTGAGTGGGGCCGTCTCCAAATGTCCGACAGCTCCCTACTTGCGCTACGTCGAAAAGTTGGCGCTCCCGAGGTAGGGGATGCGCGGGTCGGTTCCTGGGTGTGCAGACAGGGCCTTTTGATGAAGTGGGACAACATGTCCCGGCGTCACGTGCTCGTTGTGCCTGTTGCTATGCGGGGTAGGGTCGTTCTGGCAGCTCATGAACGGCTCATGCATCTGGGTTTTCACAAAACGCTCGCCCTAATCCAGCGAGACTATTATTGGCCGGGGATGGGTAACGACGTGGCGAATATTCTTAAGGGATGCGTAGGGTGCGCCAAAAGAAAACCGCCACCATTGGCAGCTAACCCACCGCTGCAATCCATTCAAGTTTCGCGCATAAACGAATTGGTTGCGTTGGACATCTTGGGGCCCTTTCCTGCTACACCAAGGGGAAATAGGTTCCTGCTGGTTGGCGTAGAATACTTCACCCGATGGCCCATGGCATGGCCACTCGCCAACCAGTCGGCTGCAGCGGTGGCGGACGCCTTCGTCCAGGGTTATGTTTTGGACAAGGGCGCCCCCGAACGCTTGCTGATGGATCAAGGAAAGAATTTTTCGAGCGTTTTGTTGCGCGAGGTGTGCGACCTGTTGGGTACAAAAAAAGTGCGTACTTCCCCCTACCACCCGCAGACTGACGGGATGGTTGAGCGTCTGAACAGGACGATTACGTCTATGTTGTGCCAACAGGTCTGCGACGATCAGGTTGATTGGGACTTACAGGTGCCGGGGGTACTCGCAGCCTATCGAATGGCCCCTCATGCGGCGACGGGGTTTTCCCCATTTTTTCTTATGTATGGGCGGGAGGCCGATCCGGCCATGGACGTCCAACTGGGGATTTCCCAGCCACGTGCAAAATCAAAATTGGCAGACCACATCAAATTTAATATCGCCAAATTGACTGAAGCGCGGGAGGCGGCGAGGTTGAATTCGCGGTCTCGGCAAATCGCGAACGAGAGATTGCATGGGCGGAGGGTGCATACGCATGATTGGAAACCAGGCGATAAGGCCTGGCTGCATTGTCCACATGCACCGTTGGCTACGTCCCCCAAGTTGTTGAGACCTTGGAGGGGACCGGTGGAAATTGTGCGGGTTGCACGACCCCAGAGTATACAGATTAAATGGGAAAAACGCCGTTGGTACGTGCACCCCTCCCGACTGAAGCCCTATGCGGCACCGTGTGACCCCGTTCTGTGCCGTAACGACCGGGCGTGTGATGTGACCGTCGACTCGGGGAGGGAGGTGTCGCAGGCTGATCCTCACGTGTCTCCACCTGACCCACCCCCAGGTGCCTCGGGCTTGACGGCTGCTGACCGTCGGGAACCTGAACCCCGCGGCACGCACGGGTCCTCGATGCCTGGCCGATGTCTTCCTGAACTGCCGGCACCACCGGACGTTCAACCACGTCTGGTGCCGTACGACGGACCGGCAAGGCGAACTCGGGCTAGGGCACAACAATTTTCATGAAGACATTTTTTTTTCGACACCGAGCTCGCCCGGTGTTCCCCTCTGCCGGGGTAATGTCCCGTTGTAGGGACGCTCGGAAAGAATGGGACGCTGCACGAGTCGAGAAAGAGAAAAAAAAAAATTTTCCATTTATTTTTCTTTCTGCATACACATTGCTATTGTCACTCGCCGGATTGTATATATTGTTCTATTGTCGCGGTGGCATTGGTTGATGGTTGCGGATGGTAGTGTTCGCGTCGTGTTGTGTTGTTACGTTAGTTGTTGTTCTTGTTGTTGTGTTGTGTTACGGGGCACACAGGGGGGTTTGTATATTTTTATAGCAGCCGGGTCGGCTGCGAGCTATGTGGTAGGGGGTGATGTAGTGGTGGTGTTGACGTGCGCCGACTGTGACAGTGATGGATCACGGGGCGGCGCGGGGTGCGGGGTTGGGCACGCGTTGTGGGCGTGGTGTGGACGCGCGCGCCGGGAGTGACAGATGACGGGGCGGCGCGGCGTGGGTGGTGAGGCACGCTGAGATGTGGGAAAACAGGATCGTAGCCAGCGCCCAGTGATTGGTCGAATAGGATGGGTGCTCGCAGCGACGTCCGCAGGTGGGGTATAAAGGGGGACGCGCGAGAGCACTCGGGGAGAGTTACCCAGTTGAAGACCAGAAGACGGAGCTGAAGACCTAGTGCCCCGAGACCCCTAGTCCCGCCGTCCTTGTAGGGACCGGGGCCCTGTGTGGCTCGGAGGCGAGACTGTGGGACCCAGGGTCCGACGCCCACGTGGGTCGGGCTGGGGACCCACAGTCAAGACGGACACCCCGGGCAGGGAGTGTCCCGAGTAGCTCAGTGGGCGTTAGTCGAAAGGGTAGCTAAGTGGGTGTTGGTCACCCGAGTAGCTCAGGGGCGTTAGTCGCCGAGTAGCTAAGTGGGTGTTGGTCACCCGAGTAGCTCAGTGGGCGTTAGTCGCCGAGTAGCTAAGTGGGTGTTGGTCACCCGAGTAGCTCAGTGGGCGTTAGTCGCCAGGGTAGCTAAGTGGGTGTTGGTCACCCGAGTAGCTCAGTGGGCGTTAGTCGCCAGGGTAGCTAAGTGGGTGTTTGTCACCCGAGATACTAAGTGGGTGTTTGTCACCCGAGATACTAAGTGGGTGTTTGTCACCCGAGATACTAAGTGGGTGTTAGTCACCTGTGAACGAGTTTGGTAAAATAAAGAGTGTGTTACCCGTGAAGTCGTCTCCCGCCGAGTTACTACATTACATATATATAAAGCACTGATTAAGACTTTAATGCAAGATGGTCGTGCCATGGTTTTGCAGGAGGGGGCGATGTTGCTGTGTGGGGTGTCATCCCAATCGAATAATTTTGAGGCCATTTTTCAGGATTGGAATTTTCGGACCAACACCAGTCACATTGTAGTTTGATTTTAGCGATGGGAGGAAACTGTAAAACCCAGCGAATATCACTGCAGGGGGGGGGGGGGGAGAACGCACGAACAAAGCCGTAAGATGCCCAAGATAGAAGTCAAACCCAGGACCCTCTTGCTCTCAGGCACAAGCGTTGACACTGCGCCACTCTACCACCCATTGATTTATATAACGGACAGTAGGAATGTGTAACAATGAGGTGCTTGTTCATCTTCAATTGTGAAAGCGTCATTATTATTCGTAGTCGAAGCATTATTAGCCACGTGCCACGCTCAACACCCTGTTGCACGCCGCCATTCTGAAAGCAGCAGGTGGCTCATATGCTGGACGTCTGAGAAACGACTCCACACATCCGTGAAAAAGAGCTTCACAGCTCATCGTATTTATCCAGGATAGATAAAGATTCTGATTCTGATCCATCACCTACTCTTGCGACTGCGGCGGCAAGAAACGTGCACGACACCTGGGGCAGAACGGGCTGCCATGCACCCTCCCAGTGCTCCCACTACCAAGCCACGTCGCTCAGCGTAAGAGACACGCTCTGCACGATGGCGTGCAGAGCCCTTGCCCCTATTCTGCCTCCACGGGACGGTTGGCAGCGAAATTGGTCGCGGTTTTTTGTGCGGAATCACCCCCCCCTCCCCCTTTCCCCGCGTGAATTGGCAATGCTTCTCTACCAACGAGTGGTGCGGTGACAGCTGAAATAGCTGCACGAATCATCCCCCTTTTTTATTTTACGTTTCTTAATATAGTTATTTTTTTATAATAGGATTAATTTAAGTACAATAATTTCCTCTCACCCTTGTTCATTCTGCCTCCGAGATTCCATGGTTCCTGCTGGGAAAAACAAGTGTCAATTGCAGTTGGAAATTCTGAACATTGTATTATAAAATGTAAATGCGTGTGCAATTCAATACGAGTGCTATGGGTTGAGGGTGTGGTGTTATGCATTGGGGGGAGGGGAAATGCTTAGTTATTGTGTACATTTATTAAACTCTAAAACAAACGACGAGATTGTTAGCTGGCGAGGATCATGTCAGTCCAGCCAGTGGATTTGTGAACCCGGCCCGGGCTGAGCGGATTATTGAGAGTTATCGTCTCACGTGCGTGAATCTGTGGCATTCTGGTTCCCTCCCACTTGTGAACTCTGACGAAGGAACTGGCCAAACAGTCGAGACGATGGCCAAGTTCTGTAAACTCGGCAGTGCAAATGGGAACATTGCAGTGAGTTGACTGGCAGGTTCTCTTGTCCTGCGGTACAATGTGGCTCCTCTCACATTCTCCAAGGACACCTGTCCAGTGTGGAAGATAAAGTCGGGGCCCTGTAGAGCTCCCTGTAGTAGAGGCCCTTCCCTGCCAGCAGTGGCATGAGCGAGTCTATGTATGTACGGATGTTGAACTTCCTTTCACACCGTATGTAGCCAACGACGACCCCGATTGGCACGGTAAGGTTACATACGGTGCGAAATAAGTTCAACATACGAAAGGTCCACGTACGAACATGACCTGCATAGTAGGTGTGGTATATATGTGTGCATGTTTAACTTATTTCGTAACCGTATGTAGCCAACCACGCTAATCGGAGGTGTGGGGGGGGGGACAGCAACTAAACACAAGCACGGTTTCCGCAGGGCTGCACCTTTACCATTGCCACCTCATATTCAGACAGTGGCCTTTCTTCAGGGCATATCTCTTCATCCTTTATTGGCGAGGGAGCCGCTGTCCGTGTGCTGACCTCTGGGCTGCGGGCGGCTCCTGTCCAAGGGCAGGAGATCCCTGGGTAACCCCGGGGTTGCACTGCTTGTGCCCTTGGCAGCCCCGCAGGTCCTTGAGCTCCGCCTGGAAGCTCTTCAAGTCGCGCTGCGGCAGCGGCGTGCCGTGTTTGTCAGCTGTCGGGCGAGGGGCGGTTCCAGGGGGGGGGAGCAGACGGGGAGACGATGTGGTCGGTGTGCTCCATGGACTACTTCAACTGAGTTTACTAAAATATGGGGCCTCTCTTGCAGGTATCAAAATATAACAATAGGTTTTACCCTTTCTGACAATAAAACAGTTGTGTTAAGATGTTAAAACACCAAACAGAATCATCTTTCCAGAAATACTGTCTGCATTAACCACACGTACTTGTGCTGAACATGCGAATATAAAACAAGCTCTACCGCGAGCGATAAATGGCCTGATAGTGGCATTGCTTTTGTGCTGTTCGCCTTTTGGCGTCCTCTGGTCTAACACAGTTGAGACGAGGCTCAAAAGATAAAGCTGTCTCTGGTGCGGACCAATCAGTTTCAAATACAATGCATCGTATTATCAGAGGGTGTTTCATGTTTGCATGTTCGCCACAAGGAAGAGTAGGCGAAGATAGCCTCGTGAGGGCTCTCTCGAGTGGAGACCCTGCACGAGTGGCGCTGCACGCCGTGAGATGGAGCGCTCCCTCTCTGTGTGTGTGGGGGGGGGGGAAAGCCACGCTCACCTGGTAGCGGTCAACGTTGAGGTCGTAATACTCGACGACGCCGATGACGAACTCGCAGAACAGCGTGTTGTGCGTCTCGTTCATGGTGCGCATGCACCAGTAGGTGCTGTTGCTGGCGCTGGTGCACGCGCAGAAGGAGCCGACTGGAGGGTGGGGCGGGGGATGGGAAGAGAGCGAGGGGGAGACAAGGGGAGGGTGTTGAGGTCAGCGTCACCTCTAGGCCTCCACATCGGTGCACGGACGGGACCGTTAGAACAACGAGACAGGTGGACTTCTCCACAAATCTGGCTGTCGCCTGATGACGCTGGTTGTAATTACTGGCGAAACGTCTTACTCAGATTATAAATATTCTTAGGTTTTTTCGGTAAAGTCACGTAGGTAAAACATTAAAATTAATAAAAGTAAAATAAAATAAAAATCACGACGTTTCGGAGGCAACACAAGCTTCCGTCTTCAGGTGGAACCGTCACAGCCACGACAGCTGTATCAAGTAAATGAGAGTATACAAGAGCTACCACTCCGTATATATAATGGTTGGAGAGGGGGGAAGGGCCAAGTACGGCACACTTTTTATTAATATGGTAAGGTGAGGCTTAAGAGGCTGAGCCTTTGTTATGGAGAGGTACGGTTTGTGACTAAGCCTGGCCTACATAACAATAGTGTGAAAAAAGAAACAACTAAACATGGTAAAACAAGCCTGGCTGTCTATCAATAACCTGTAATAGTTGTCTGTCAAATAAGATGGTCCAAATAAGTGTAGTTAAATCTTTTTTGCATGGTTAATCACATCTTTCCAATGATTACTCAGTTTGTAACCATCATCACGGTTGAAATTATGTCTGTGTTTGTATATTTGTATGGCTTCGTGTACAAACCTTTGATGGTAGCCAGGAGGTTTGCAGAGGACCTTGGTCTCGGAAAAGACAATTTCATGAGAGCCCACCGAGTTGTAGCAATGATCGGCAACGGCCGAAGAATCAGTTCTGCCGTGTTTCAGATCTGATTTGTGCTCGCGGACACGATCAGAAACATGACGTTTCGTTTCTCCAATGTAGCAATCACCACAAATCGGTGTGGGTGAGGCAATGCCTAACCGGGCTCTCAGGATGAACGAATACTCTGACCGCACTATCCGCCAAGCTGTTTCTCCCACCACACAGAAACAGCCACATGAAACTCCGACCAAAACTATCACGTTACCATACATAGCAGGCGTGACCAAAAAGATCTCCAAAATTCTAAACAAACATAAGATCCAAGTCCGATTCAGTACAGTGCATAAAATCCGTGATCTGATTCCATCTGTGAAGGATGTCGTTCCTGACTTACAGTATCCTGGAGTCTACAAATTGAGTTGCAGTTGTGGTGATTGCTACATTGGAGAAACGAAACGTCATGTTTCTGATCGTGTCCGCGAGCACAAGTCAGATCTGAAACACGGCAGAACTGATTCTTCGGCCGTTGCCGATCATTGCTACAACTCGGTGGGCTCTCATGAAATTGTCTTTTCCGAGACGAAGGTCCTCTGCAAACCTCCTGGCTACCATCAAAGGTTTGTACACGAAGCCATACAAATATACAAACACAGACATAATTTCAACCGTGATGATGGTTACAAACTGAGTAATCATTGGAAAGATGTGATTAACCATGCAAAAAAGATTTAACTACACTTATTTGGACCATCTTATTTGACAGACAACTATTACAGGTTATTGATAGACAGCCAGGCTTGTTTTACCATGTTTAGTTGTTTCTTTTTTCACACTATTGTTATGTAGGCCAGGCTTAGTCACAAACCGTACCTCTCCATAACAAAGGCTCAGCCTCTTAAGCCTCACCTTACCATATTAATAAAAAGTGTGCCGTACTTGGCCCTTCCCCCCTCTCCAACCATTATATATACAGAGTGGTAGCTCTTGTAATCTCTCATTTACTTGATACAGCTGTCGTGGCTGTGACGGTTCCACCTGAAGATGGAAGCTTGTGTTGCCTCCGAAACGTCGTGATTTTTATTTTATTTTACATTTATTAATTTTAATGTTTAACCTACGTGACTTTACCGAAAAAACTTAAGAATATGAATCCTTGCAGTCACGAAAGCTTCAAATCTAGAACAGATTATAAATGTTGTGGCTTGGCTACTCCAACACACCGGTGTGCTGTACTAGTAATTAATTGGCATGTTTTGTTTACGTGACAAACCTCACTAATTGGCTGTGTCGGGTGGTGGCGGGATTAACGACGCATTTATATATTTACGCGATCTAACTCAAACAACCTCTATTATAGATGGTGAATTGAATGAGGTGTTCTGCCCAAACTACGGCAGGCACTTATATCCTCCTTACAGATCCTGAGCCGTGGCGAATATTCCACATTACTATGGAGCGATGAGTAAATCCATAGTACATCCACTGTTTACTATTTATTAATCAATTGAATGGGACCCACATCTCAGACAGACGCACTACAGAAGAAGTGCGCGCATTCGTTTTGAAAGCAGCGGGCAGTCGCTCATAGGCAGGACGACAAAAGGGAAGGTCGTGAGCATGGCACTTGAACAAGGGCAGGGAGCCGATAGCACAGATGGCAGCGGGAGTCGGGGTTAGAGTTCCAGTCTATGGGAGGGGGTGGTCAGCAGAGAAGAATAAGCGACATCGGGGCAGCATCAGCCAGTGGTTCTTCACCTTTACTGCAGCCTTGCACTCCTTTGGATCTCAATCGTAATTTTTTGTTTGCTTGTTATTATGTTAGTATTGGTGCTGTGAGTCCGTGTTGATGGTGTGAGTCTATGTTGATGGTGTGTCCGCGTTGATGGTGTGTCCGTGTTTATGGTGTGAGCCCGTATTGATGCAGTGAGTCTGTATTCTTCCCAGGTGGGACAACTACAGCAAGAAAATGCTGAAGTCGGCTGGAGAGCTGCCGTGGCAAGAGGTTATATAGTTAAGAGAGGAGGGAAGAGGCAAGGGGGGAGAGAGAGAGGGAGGTTATGGGGTAGGGGGGGGCGTGAGCGCTCGGGGAAGAGGACATGAGGCTGAGGGGGGGGGGGGGGAAGTGGGCAGGGCTAGAAGTGGGAAGGTGGTGGAAGAACAGATAGAGGATGTGAGGCTGGGGGGGACGTGGGCGGGGCTAGCAGTAAACCGGCAGGTAATGATGGAAACAACAACAAGTTAAGGCATTACCTGGTTGATAACATCCTTCCAATGATTTTTCAATTTGTATCCATCTTCTCGATTGAAGTTTTGTCTGTTTTTATATCTGGACGGCTTCATGAACAAACCTTTGATAGTAGACTCGATCATGTGAGCCTTCTTGTCTCGCAGTCTGTTAAAGGCTCTAACAGATGTGTGGAACCTATTTGCGTGTTTAGTTTATTAACCTTCCTCCACACTCTTGATTAGCACCATTGGATACATGTGGTGCAAAAGAAGTTAAACATACATAGCTGGGATTGGCAAAAACATCCCAATCCTGAAATATTTACCCTATAAATCGCTAAAAATTTTGGTTCACACAGCTGTTGTTGTTATTCTCCTCGTGCCTGCAGAAATCCTGGCTCACTTTGGCCCTCACTTGACCGACCGCGAAAAGCTGGAGCTCGCAGCCATGCAAGAAGTGTGGTACTTTGCGCTCAACAACAAACCAAAGGGATTCAACAGGCATGGATATGATGACGACGAATGTAATTACATTCTGGTGAGGCTCACTACAAAACTAGTCTTGGGGGCGGTCACAGGGCCCAGAGGTAGCGGGGTTTGTGGCTTCTTGTTATTGCACCTGAATTTCCAACCAGGGCAATGACACACGCACACACCAACGAGCTTCAAAATCAGAATGTTTAATCCTTTTAGATAAGAAGCATATTTTCAAGGGAATCTTAGCCAGCAGACAGTATCAAAGCATTCGACAATTACACCCACTTGCACATTTACTCACCCACCCACTCACTCACTTGCTGACTCACTCACTCATTCACACACTCAATCACTCACCTACCCACTCGCCCACTCACCAACACACTCACCCGCACACATCTGAATCAGAAGTTTATTTCCCGAGTAAAGCCCGTTGAGCTCAGAAGCTCTTTTTAAATCCTTTATATTAAGTTCGCTTGCGTGCTTGCTTGCTTGCTTACGACCGTGCAAATATTTCGGTCGTTTTTAACACACTTCCCGTGATCCAATCGAACTGAATTTTCCAGACTCGTTGTGCGTGACAATTAATTTTCGTGAAAAAAAAATTCTAAAATTTTAACTTTTTAGGAAAAAATAATGGTATGACTGTGTGTGTGCGTGTGGGGGGGGGGTCTGGTTGTATGTGAGTGCGTGAGACGAGGTGGCCGAGTGGTTAAGGCGATGGACTGCTAACCCATTGTGCTCTGCACGCATGGGTTCGAATCCCACCTTCGCAATTTTTTTAATCCTTTATATTAAGTTCACTTGCTTGCTTGCGCGCTTACGACCGTGCAAATCTTTCGGTCGTTTTTTACCAACTTCCCGTGATCCAATCGAGCTGACATTTTGCACACAGACTCGTTGTGCGTGACAATCAATTTTCGTGAAAAAAAATTTCCTACATTTTACACTTTTTTTTTAATATGTAATTACCAATTGCTTAATGGTGGCAGGCAATCATCTGACCCATAGGTGGCAGCCATCTCAAGCCAGAGGACGAGAGGACTCTAGCCGCCACGCATATAAAGGATTTATAGTGAAAAACTTTGTTTTTACGGGTTAATTTTTAAGGGTGACTCAGCCAGCAGACATCTGAGCATTCCAAATTATGGTAAAATAACACTTCATAATTCCAGCAATTATTTGTATTACATTCACACTTCTTAAACGTTGTGATTTTAACAAGTCAGTTTAAACGATTGTACCTTTTGTGCCGTTCCGACATGATCACCTCCACTACCGTTATGAGGTGCTCAAGATGATTGGGGAAGGTCAAGGCCAGGTGGTCCAGTGCCTTGACCACAAGAGTAACACCCTGGTAGCTGTAAAGATACTGGTGTCACCGTCGAGGTAAGACTTCAGAGACGTGCCATCACGAGGCCGACGTTGTTGTTAAGTCCATTGCCGGGCGATGCGGTGGTGATACTCGTGCTTCACAGCGAGAAGGGGGGGCCTTGGTTCGGCTCCTGACTCGGGCGCCATTGTGTGTGGAGTGTGTACGTTCTACCCCTGTTCTGCATCGGTTCCTTCTGGGTACTCTGGTTTTTCGTCCCTAAAGCTTAAAATACATACACACACAGTGTCAACTGGTATGGGCCAAAACATCCCGTTGCTAAAAGATTACCTCCACATTACAGTAAGTCATCATTTAATGCTGTAGATACATTCCTGGAAAGTTCCGAGTTAAGTGAAAAAGCATTGAGCGAAAATAATCTCTCCATAAATAATGTAACAATAAAGTTTGGCGAGATACAATGTATGCATACACTGTGAGATGATGAGACCAACAACTGAGGGTATGCTGTCATGTTACTTTTATCATTCCGAGTACTGTATTATACCGCTCAACGGTGCAGCTCAAAAAAGTATTTTGTTGTCGACACTCACAAACCACGTTATGATGGGCTTATTCCGTGTTATAATGGGTGCGTATCTTGGTAGAATGGGCGTGGTCCGTGTTGTAATGGTCGCGTTTCGTGTTACAACGTGCACATTCTGCATTGTGTCAAAAGTGTGGAAGAACCACGTTATAGCGAAAACGCGTTGTTTTAACACGCGTTTGCATTTAGTTTTCCCGAATGACCAATCTGATTTGAATGGCTATTCACCTTCATATCTTATTGGGCACCCTACGTCGGCTCCTGCCCCCCGTATGGTACCAATGAGAGTCGAGAACGCTACTTTAGCTCACAATGCCGTCAGACCTGGTGAAAGCATATTTAATTATGAATAGTATTTGCTTCTGGGTATTTCTTAAGAAAGTGTAAGTTATTAATTTGTGGACTTCCTCTGCACAGCTCCAAGGAAGAAACATTGCAGAGGATGGAGCTCCAGATAGCTCTGGAACTTCAGTGAGGCCAGCAATGAAGATTACAACGTCATCAAAGTCCTAAACAGCTTTGATTTCAGGGGACACCACTGCCTTGTCCTGGAGCTGTTGAAGTATGTACCGCGTGTTCCATCTCCCACTCCCCCCACTAATAGCGTGGTCAACTGATTAACTAAACAATTTTTTTTTTTATTTTCCTGGGAAAGTCCACTGACCTATTAGTTATTTTTGTAAGCGACCTGCCCACAAATTATACCTTAACAAAGTAACTTATCACGTGGAAATGTATAGCAGCCAAATACTATAAATGCATGTTGATTCGAAATGTGGAGGGGAAAACCAGAGGACCTACAGAATAATCCACATGACCACAGGGAGAACATGCAAACTCCAAATGTACATGCGTCAAGTTCGGGATCAAACCCCACGACCTTACCAGGCGGAGTTGTTATCTTCTCCCCATGGATAACCCTCTACCACCTGGCAAATGAAATCAATTTGTCAAGTGGGTAACTGAGCCAACTGATTTGGTTTATCGGCAAACCAACGACCTGAACTACGACTCTAACTATTGGTCGTGAACATGCACAAACAATATTAATATTATTGTCGTTAGCAGAATCAGCACAGCATTTAAGATGACACTGACACTGTGTTGGTTTTGTTTCTGCTTTCGTCTCTCTCACAGGGAGAGCCTTTATGATATTGTAGGGGTGTTAGAGAGAGAGCCCGTTATGCATGTGTAATGTAGTAACTCGGCGGGAGACGACTTCACGGGTAACACACTCTTTATTTTATCAAACTCGTTCACAGGTGACTAACACCTACTTTGTATCTCGGGTGACAAACACCCACTTTGTATCTCGGGTGACAAACACCCACTTAGCTACTTGGCGACTAACGCCCACTGAGCTACTCGGATGACCAACATCCACTTAGTATCTCGGGTGACAAACACCCACTTAGCTACTCGGCGACTAACGCCACTGAGCTACTCGGATGACCAACATCCCCCACTGAGCTACTCGGGACACTCCCTGCCCGGGGTATCCGTCTCGACTGTGGGTCCCCAGCCCGACCCACGGGGGCGTCGGACCCCGGGTCCCACAGCCTCGCCTCCGAGCCACACAGGGCCCCGGTCCCCACAAGGACGGCGGGACTAGGGGTCTCGTGGCACTAGGTCTTCAGCTCCGTCTTCGGGTCTTCAACTGGGTAACTCTCCCCGAGTGCTCTCGCGCGTCCCCATTTATACCCCACCTGCGGACGTCGCTGCGAGCACCCACTTATTCGACCAATCGCCGGGCGCTGGCTACGATCCTCTTTTCCCACATCTCATCGTGCCTCACCACTCACGCCGCGCCGCCCCGTCATCTGTCACTCCCGGCGCGCGCGTCCACACCACGCCCACAACGCGTGCCCAACCCCGCACCCCGCGCCGCCCCGTGATCCATCACTGTCACAGTCGGCGCACGTCAATACCACCACTACATCACCCCCTACCACATAGCTCGCAGCCGCCCCGGCTGCTATAAAAATATACAAACCCCCCTGTGTGCCCCGTAACACAACACAACAACAAGAACAACAACTAACCTAACAACACAACACGACGCGAACACTACCATCCGCAACCCTCAACCAATGCCACCGCGACAATAGAACAATATATACAAACCGGCGAGTGACAATAGCAATGTGTATGCAAAAAGGAAAATAAATGGAAATTTTTTTTTTTTTTCTTTCGACTCGTGCAGTGTCCCCTTTCTCTTCCGAGCGTCCCTACAACGGGACATTACCCCGGCAGAGGGGAACACCGGGCGAGCTCGGTGTAGAGCAAAAAACGTCTTCATGAAAATTGTTGAGACCTAGCCCGAGTCCGCCTTGCCGGTCCGTCGTACGGCACCAGACGCGGTTGAACGTCCGGTGGTGCCGGCGGTTCAGGAAGACATCGGCCAGGCATCGAGGACTTGGGGGTGGGTCAGGTGGAGACACGTGAGGATCAGCCTGCGACACCTCCCTCCCCGAGTCGACGGTCACATCACACGCCCGGTCGTCACGGCACAGCACGGGGTCACACGGTGCCGCATAGGGCTTCAGTCGGGAGGGGTGCACGTACCAACGGCGTTTCCCCCATTTAATCTGTATACTCTGGGGTCGTGCAACCCGCACAATTTCCACCGGTCCCCTCCAAGGTCTCAACAACTTGGGGGACGTAGCCAACGGTGCATGTGGACAATGCAGCCAGGCCTTATCGCCTGGTTTCCAATCATGCGTATGCACCCTCCGCTCATGCAATTTCTCGTTTGCAATTTGCCGCGACCGCGAATTCAACCTTGCCGCCTCCCGCGCTTCAGTCAATTTGGCGATATTAAATTTGATGTGGTCTGCCAATTTAGATTTTGCACGTGGCTGGGAAATCCCCAGTTGGACGTCCATGGCCGGATCGGCCTCCCGCCCATACATAAGAAAAAATGGGGAAAACCCCGTCGCCGCATGAGGGGCCATTCGATAGGCCGCGAGTACCCCCGGCACCTGTAAGTCCCAATCAACCTGATCGTCGCAGACCTGTTGGCACAACATAGACGTAATCGTCCTGTTCAGACGCTCAACCATCCCGTCAGTCTGCGGGTGGTAGGGGGAAGTACGCACTTTCTTTGTACCCAACAGGTCGCACACCTCGCGCAACAAAACGCTCGAAAAATTCTTCCCTTGATCCGTCAGCAAGCGTTCGGGGGCGCCCTTGTCCAACACATAACCCTGGACAAAGGCGTCCGCCACCGCCGCAGCCGACTGGTTGGCGAGCGGCCATGCCATAGGCCATCGGGTGAAGTATTCCACGCCAACCAGCAGGAACCTATTTCCCCTTGGTGTAGCCGGAAAGGGCCCCAAGATGTCCAACGCTACCAATACGTTTATACGCGAAACCTGAATGGATTGCAGCGGTGGATTAGCTGCCAATGGTGGCGGTTTCCTTTTGGCGCACCCTACGCATCCCTTAAGAATATTCGCCACGTCGTTACCCATCCCCGGCCAATAATAGTCTCGCTGGATTAGGGCGAGCGTTTTGTGAAAACCCAGATGCATGAGCCGTTCATGAGCTGCCAGAACAACCCTACCCCGCATAGCAACAGGCACAACGAGCACGTGACGCCGGGACATGTTGTCCCACCTCATCAAAAGGCCCTGTCTGCACACCCAGGAACCGACCCGCGCCTCCCCTTCTTCGGGAGCGCCAACTTTCCGACGTAGCGTAAGTAGGGAGCTGTCGGACATCTGGAGGCGGCCCCACTCAATGAGGGGCAACGACAACAGCGAATCCCTCCCCGTGGGGGCGTCCTCTCCCGGGGTGTCAGTGGCGGCGAGCGCAACTCCCGGGGTGCCGGCGACCGGGGGTTTGCACCGCGCCGATCCCAACAAACATGTGCAGTCCGTGCACGGCGGCAACCGCGACAAGGCGTCCGCGTTTGAGTGTCGCAACCCCTTGCGGTAAATCGTCGTGAATTGGTAGTCTTGAAGGACCTCCAACCATCGGGACAATTGGCCCGATGGCTGTGCCACGCGCATAGCGTATTGTAGAGCCGCATGGTCCGTCCGGACCGTAAAATGACGGCCGTAAAGATACGGCCTGAATTGCTGTCTAAAAAACACAATGGCTAACAATTCACGACGAGTTACGCAATAGCGTTGTTCTGCGGGGGAAAGAACCCTACTACCGTAGGCGACCACCCGTTCAACCCCCCCGACCACCTGTGAGAGCACCCCCCCGATACCCGTATTGCTGGCGTCCGTGTCAAGCAAAAACGGTTGTGTGAAATCGGGGTAACACAAGGGGGGAGCCTGCACCAAGGCGTCACGGAGGGAGCAGAACGCAGCCTCCTCTTCCGCCCCCCAGTGAAACCTCACACCCTTAGCCGTCAAAGCGTGCAGGGGCTTGGCTATGGTGGCAAATTGCTTGACAAAACGACGGTAATAGGAGGCAAAACCAATGAAACTACGAACCTCCGTGACCGAGGTTGGCGTTGGCCATGAGCTGACGCAATGCGTCTTAGCAGGGTCCGTCGAGATCCCTGAACGACTCACGATATGGCCCAAATACCTGACCGATTCCCGAAGCAGAAAACATTTAGCCGGTTTAAATTTAAGCTTAGCGGAACGCATCCTGAGGAACACCGCTCTCAGTCGCTGGAGGTGCTCCTCGAAAGTCCGACTAAAGACGATGATATCGTCAAGATAAATCAAACAGGTATCCCATTGGAGGCCCGACAAAACCAATTCCATGAGTCTCTGGAACGTGGCGGGAGCGGAATGTAAGCCCAATGGCAAACGGTTGAATTCAAATAGGCCCCCAGGTGTCCGGAAAGCAGTTTTAGGTTTAGACTCGTTATCGAGTGGCAATTGCCAAAATCCAGAAAGCAGATCGAGTGTGGAAAAAAACTGCGCTCCCGCCAAGGCATCCAGCGACTCATCCATCCTGGGGAGCGGATACGCATCCGCCATCGAGATTTTGTTTAAGCGGCGGAAATCGACACAAAACCGCAAGGACCCGTCCTGTTTCTTTACTAGGACAATAGGAGCACCCCACGGACTAGAAGAGGGCGAAATGATATCGGCCGCCAACATATCATTAACCGCCGATTGCACATGTTCCTTCTCGGCTGGGCTGAGCCGGAAGGGATTCTGACGAATAGGGGCCGCGTCCCCTGTAGCTATGTGGTGGCGCAACAGGTCAGTGCAGCCGATATCGTACTTATGTTTGCTGAACACGTCAGCAAACTCGATGAGCAAACCCCTCAATGCTCCCAATTGCACCCCGGACAAGTTAGCAGAACCCGCACACAGCGAGTCCAACCACTCAGTCCCCTCATCACTTTGAGGATGCGACTTGACAGTGAAATCTGCTTGAGCCACGAGCCGTTCCTCAACGGGTAGCGGCGCGGCGTGAGCCAGCACCGTTCCCTGCGCAATTACGGCCGGCCGCGACCCCGTATTCAGGACCATTACGAACGGCTCACTGTCCCCCCTCACCATGGTTTGAGCAACCGCTAAGTCGAGGCCCTTACTGGCTCTGTTTGACGGCCCCAACAGCACCCCCTGTGCCTCCGCACCCACCTCGAGTGGCTTCCTGAACCGAAGGGGTACTAACATTTGCGATCCCGGGGGCACCCGTACAGTGTGAGTCGCCAGCGCCTGCACCGTCGCACAAACCGTGCGCACTTTGGTAGGGCTCGACAAGAACGCAACCCGCCGACCTGACGGAAGCTCTATGCAGGCCTGATCTATAAGAATTTTGATGGGCATTTTGGACAAAAAGTCCGTACCTAGCAAACAGGGAACGGCCAGCGATGATGATACAAAAATAGGGCCCGCTAATTTAATGTCACCAATGCAAATAGTCGCCCGAATCTGGCCGATGATCCCCAGGGATCCCCCATTCGCCGCATAAAATGGCACGTCTACTGGCAGAAGGGGTCTACTTTGGACGGGAAGAATGTTATAAATAAGGTCCGAGATGATGGTGGCCGACGCACCCGTGTCAACAAGCACCCGGACCTCGACCCCGTCAATGAACCCCGTTACCACGGACGACCCGGCCGACGCAGCCACGATCCTGTGGGCCAATTCGGACCACTCGACTGCTTGCGGGCCGCGTACGGACCCCCCTCGCCGAATTGAACCCCCGGCACCCAGCCGCGAACCCCCCACCGCGAAGCGGCGACCCGAATGTGCCGTGTTTGTGGACCGAACGTGTGAGGTGCCGCGACTTGCCGGGTTTTGTTGGGATGACTTGTGGCCCTGGTCGTCGTCCCGACGTGGTCCTGTGGCGCGCTGACGCGGGGCCCGGCACCCGGCTGCGACGTGACACCGAAGGCCGCAGTTGTAGCAGACGACGGACGTCGTAGGTTTCGGTTGCTCCAGCTTGCGGGGCGAACGTGTGGGCGAACGACCTCCCGTTCTCCACTCCCCCGGACGCGATGCAGCGAAGGCCTGCTCCTGCACCGCAGCTGGCTGAGGTCCGGCGATCGTGGCGGCCAGTGCCGCGTTCCCCGCCCATTTGCAGACGACCCCCGGCTTGCGTTTGAGGACCTCGTACGCGTGAATGCTCGTGGCGATCGCCAGGGAGCAGATATCCATCTCGTCTGCCACGTTGATGGGGACCCCCAACTCGTGGGCCAACACCAGCAGCTGCTCCGTCACCATGGCGTCCTTCCCCTCCTTATCCATGCGGGGAAAAGCTGCGTCCGCCAAGGCGAGTAGTGCCGTGCGGTAGGCTAGCGTCGTTTCCCCAGCCACCTTCCGCCGATCGTAGAACTGGTGGCGACACGTGGAGGGCGGCCCGAACACCTTCGCCATCAGGTGTAGTGCGGCCTGGAGCGTAGAGCGGGACGACCTTGCAGCAGATGTGAAGGCTGCAAGCGCGTCGTCGTCAAGCATCGCTGGCAACGCACGCAGGGCAGTGGTGTCGGACCACCCCGACATCTCCTGATGAGCGAGGAACCTTCGTTGGAAGGCTCCCCAGTCGCCCCCATCCGCCTTGAACGCCGACAGCGCGGGCAATCTTTGCTGGAGGACCCGATCGTCGTCGACGTCGGAGAGATTTTCCCGCGCTCCGCTGGAGTTGTGTAAAATGTCGGCTCGGTTGTCAGGCGCAAAATGGAGGGCTCCGGCGCGCGCTGATGACGTGGGCTGCGCTGCGCGGAGGTGTCCGGCCACGTGGCGTCCGTCTTTCCCGCCAATCGGTGGCGGCCCCCCAAAAACGGCGGCAACTTCCAGACTTTTGGCGCGAAGCGCCTTTTGGCGGGAATCCTCCAACGTCGCTTCCTCCACGACCCCCGCAGCCGTTTTTCCGCTCGCCGGAACGGAGATGTCGGCCAAGACAGCGGCGGCGGCGAGTAGCAACTCCGCCAACCGGGAGTGCGCGTCCTGGAGGCTGGTGTCGGAGGCAAGCGGAGCGTCGGCCATCACCGCGAAGTGCTGCATCGGCGGCAACTCCTCGTCCTCTACTCCCGAGGTCGGTGTCCCCGGTACGCCGTCGTCATCCCGACCTCGCTCGTGGGTACGGGTAGTCTTCCTTGTGTCCATACTTCTTGAAGACAGGTTTACTTCTGACGCCAGTTGTAATGTAGTAACTCGGCGGGAGACGACTTCACGGGTAACACACTCTTTATTTTATCAAACTCGTTCACAGGTGACTAACACCTACTTTGTATCTCGGGTGACAAACACCCACTTTGTATCTCGGGTGACAAACACCCACTTAGCTACTTGGCGACTAACGCCCACTGAGCTACTCGGATGACCAACATCCACTTAGTATCTCGGGTGACAAACACCCACTTAGCTACTCGGCGACTAACGCCACTGAGCTACTCGGATGACCAACATCCCCCACTGAGCTACTCGGGACACTCCCTGCCCGGGGTATCCGTCTCGACTGTGGGTCCCCAGCCCGACCCACGGGGGCGTCGGACCCCGGGTCCCACAGCCTCGCCTCCGAGCCACACAGGGCCCCGGTCCCCACAAGGACGGCGGGACTAGGGGTCTCGTGGCACTAGGTCTTCAGCTCCGTCTTCGGGTCTTCAACTGGGTAACTCTCCCCGAGTGCTCTCGCGCGTCCCCATTTATACCCCACCTGCGGACGTCGCTGCGAGCACCCACTTATTCGACCAATCGCCGGGCGCTGGCTACGATCCTCTTTTCCCACATCTCATCGTGCCTCACCACTCACGCCGCGCCGCCCCGTCATCTGTCACTCCCGGCGCGCGCGTCCACACCACGCCCACAACGCGTGCCCAACCCCGCACCCCGCGCCGCCCCGTGATCCATCACTGTCACAGTCGGCGCACGTCAATACCACCACTACACATGGCAGCTTATGGCAAACAAACACAGTGGGCGGGGCTACGTGAGTGCACGGGGAGGTGCTCTCTACGACGTCCGCGCCAGGCACCCCGGGGGGGCTGATTCGGAGTTATGATCCCCCGGGTTGGGTATAAAAGGGGATGTATCGGAGGGCTCGGGAGTCTTGTTAAGCTAACCAGTGAAGACTGAAGACGTCTTAGCTAGAGCCCTGGACTCCCCTGGTTCGCCGTCCTTATCAGGGCCGAACAGGACCGAGCCAGCGGCGTGGTCCCGAGATCCAGAGCCAGTGCTCTTGTCAGCGCTGGTCTCGGACTCAGGGTACCGGGCCCGAGTTACCAGTGTCGGGCCAGATAGCCTCCCCTAGCCCGTTAGAGGAGGACTAGGAGGCAGGCTAGAAAGTAGCTAGCGCGTGTATCCCCAGCTAGCCGGGTGAGGGGGCCGACACCCCCTCTAGAGTTGTATGCCACAACCGTGCTGTGTGTAATAAACCCGTGTGCCTCCAACTCCGGCGTCCAAGAGTCGTGAACTCTACTACAATATGATGAGAGAATTGGGGTTCCGGTTGGACATGGCAATGGTGAAAAGCTATACCAGGGGAATCCTCATGTTCCTGTGCCACATCTATTCCAGGAACATAGTTCACGCGGACATCAAGCCAGTGAGTGGACACAGCGTTCAGTATGACTTTGTTGCAGAGGTGTATCATTATTAGGGAATCGTTCCACGGAGAAAACCGGCCACGTTCGTCACAAGGTCGATGCGTTCGCTCTTTCTATCTAATTTGAAGGAGGCAGGTCATAGTACCCCTGGTGAAAATAATGCGGTATGAATTAAACTGTAGTGTAGAGTCGTGTCGGTATTGGGGACTCACCATAGACAAAACCGGCAACGTTGATCACAGCGTTACCCCAGTCCTTCGGAGACAGAAACTGGAGAAAAGAAAAACGATTTCCTAAGTGTGCCAAACATGTATTTTGACCCGACAGCTTGCCCGTTGTTGGCTTCCACACTGTGAACGGAAAACTTCAGAAGACAAACGCGTAGTGGATAGCGTCATGGAATCCGCGAGCTCTCATGTGGAGCTTTTGGTCCGTAACCCGTTAAAGGGCACTCTTGCAGCTGTGAGCTCCATGCGGCTCTCCTGTCAGAGGAACCACGATCAGTTGTCAATAGGGCTGCCCTCCTTTACTTCGATGGTGCCTCAGAGTGCTTTGAACATGAGTCTCAACTCAAATCTCTATTTTAGACGCAATTGAAAGGGGCAACCCCCAGTAATAGCTGTCAACAAACACCGAATGTTGCACTTGACCGACGCTCGTCAACGGCACTACACCTCGTTTAGTTCCCCTGTTGAGTGTAGGTGGTGGTACGTAATCGTTCAACTGCTGGCTGAATGTTATCGGCATAACCTCTGAGTTTGAATTCATTCTGCCCCTTCTGCAGGAAAATGTTCTCGTCAAGGACACCGTGACCAGCACTGTGAGGGTCACGGACTTTGGCACGAGCTTTTTTGTGGAAAGTCAACGTGAGTGACCTCACCTGGGTGTGTGAGCGTCTGCGTGTAGGTGTCTATGTGGGTGTCTTTGTGTATGGGCGTCTCTGTGTCTGTGTGCGAGTATCTGTGTGTAAGTGTTTGTCTGATTGTGTCTATGTGTGAGTATCTGAGTGTCTGTACATGTGACTGTTTATGTGTGTGATGAAGATGCTGTTTAATAAACAATGAGTACACAAACACACATGTGTTGTTCTTGTGATTGGTGTGCAGCTATGGATGTTGGTGGGACCCTGGAATACACGGCTCCGGAGCTGTACCTGGGCTACAGCTTGACCTGTGGAGTAGACATTTGGGCGCTGGGTTGCACGGTGGAGGAGTTGGCAACGGGCAGGTAATTATTCCAGTCCGAAAGTGACGAAGATCACCTCCCGCGCTGCATTGAGGTATTTCCCACTGGGCGTCCATCCGCTCGTGATCCCCCTCTCTTTCCTTGGAGTCGTGGGTTTTGGGGGTGGCAGGAGGGGGGGTGGCCACTTAGTGATCTGGCGAATAGCGGCCGTCGTATGTTGTGTATGTGTGTACACGTGTCCGTCTTGTACGTGTGAGGGGAGCGGTAGTGTAGCGGTTAGCATGCTGCGCTATAAACTGAGTTTGATCCCAGCTCATGGCACACACTAGTGATGTATATCTGAACCTGTCCTGGGCCTCCCTTAGTTAGCCTCAGCCTTAAATGAGTACCTAGTGCAGTGTGCCATAATGCTGGCCCTCAACAAGCGCTGCTGCTGTTGCTACGCCATACTAACAGCACTTGCCCCTACAGTCAACCGAGGTTACACGGGTGATCTTTGTCTTTGTCTCAACCATGTGCAGATTCTGGGAATGCCTCCAAGATACATGGTGAATGCAGTTCCCGACAGAAGGCAGTTCTTTGGTGAGTTAAAGGGTGGTGCGAGCGACGGACCGGATTCAGTTTTAAGGAGAGGCCTGCGGCTGTTGTCATTTTTGGGGGGGGGGAGGGAATGGCCTCTTTGTATTTTAAATTCCTTGGGTGAGTGGGTGGGTAAATAGGTGTGTGTGGGCAATTGGGTGGGTATGTGGGTGAGTAGGTGAGTAGGTTGTAGGGTAAGTGGGCGAATTGGTCAGTGGGTAAGCGGGTGGGTGGGTGGGTCAGTGATTGGGTAGATGGGTAGGTGAGTGAGTGATTGTGTAGGTGGAAGAGTGGGTGGGTGGGTGAGTGGGTTGATAGATGAGTTGGTAAGTGGGTAAGTAGGCGGCATGGTGGTTGGTGACTGCATCTGTCACGCTGTGCATGGCTCCCGCAGACCGTCGAGGGAAGATGTTCTGCCCAGGCAAGAAAAGGGTACCGGGGAGCTTACCACTTGACAGGGTGCTCAAAAGCCACGACCCAGCGTTTGTGGAATTCGTCAGCTCCTGTCTGCGGTAAGAACCCCCCACCACCCTCTCCCCATGAGGATCCCCCCCTCTCCAATTGATCGGCGATCACTCTCCACCGATCGCCAGGAAAATGTGGAGCTGAGTGGACCTGATGATGTGCAGTACCACCGGTGTCAAGATCGCCCTCTGTGGATGAGGGGGAGGTCCGTGCAAGATGCTGCTGGCCAATGCGAAGCTCGGGGCATTTTTAAGCTACTGGGCATCAGAGGATTGCCACTGCTCCTGCTACTTCCGCTGCTGCCGTGCATTCCTGGACCTCTTCGGAGAAGGGAAGGAACTTCAAAGCTCTCACCACGCTTCTCTCACCACATGCGGCGCGTGTATCTCCCACGCGTCTCTCAACAGATGGTATCCGGATTGTCGTAAGACGCCAGTGCAGGCGCTGGATCACAGGTGGCTCCGGACCGCAGTCACCAGCACCACCAGCAATGCCACCACCACTGCTACTCCTGGCCGTGTACAGTGCTTTGGAGCTGCTGAACGACGGTAACCCACTTTATGCTTGTCCAATGTTCAAGGCAGTCCATAGAGAGGTGTGGGGCCAAGGCAAATAACAACTCCATATTCCACATGGAGAAAGTGGCCCAAGTATGGGCATCAAACTCAGGTCCCTCTTTGGCTGTGAGTTCCAGCCCTGCCGCCCACAATCTAATACACGGAGAGTTCAAATCCCACGTGTACATTCGGTTATATACGGATATATTTTTATAATTACTTCCTGGGTGAGGACAACTAATGAAGTAGCCATATCTTTGCCATGTAGCCCTTCATCCACTGTGACATCGCCAGCCCTCCCCCATACCCCCGATGGTGGAGGAGGGGATGGCTGCAGTCTCTTTTGTAGCAGAAGTTGGAACGATGTCGTGCGCATCTCTTCACAGAGCGGAGCCGGCGCTGCCCCCATTCTCCTCGCTTGCCCAGGCCTCTGAATGGAAGCTGAAGGTTGTGGAGGAAGAGGAGACCCTGGTGGAGGAGCTGGTGGTGCAGGAGGAAGAGACCCTGGTGGAGGAGCTGGTGGTGCAGGAGGAGGAGACCCTGGTGGAAGAGCTGGTGGTGCAGGAGGAGGAGACCCTGGTGGAGGAGCTGGTGGTGCAGGAGACCCTGGTGCAGGAAGAGGAGACCCTGGTGGAGGAGCTGGTGGTGCAGGAGGAGGAGACCATGGTGGAGGAGCTGGTGGTGCAGGAGGAGGAGACTCTGGTGGAGGAGCTGGTGGTGCAGGAGGAGGAGACCCTGGTGGAGCTGGTGGTGCAGGAGGAGGAGACTCTGGTGGAGGAGCTGGTGGTGCAGGAGGAGGAGACCCTGGTGGAGCAGCTGGTGGTGCAGGAGGACACCCTGGTGGAGGAGATCGTGGTGGAAGAGATGGTGGTGGAGGAGAAGGAGAAAAAAAGGGTAGAGGATCAGGTGATGGTGATGCAGGAGAAGAGGAAGCCAGGGGGCCTGACCCGCATGGGGAGAGTCATCCGCTCACTCCTCCGACGCGCGCTGCTGTGTGGTGGCCGGTCCACCGCACAGTAGAGATGGTGGTGGTCGTTGATCGTTGTGATCCACGACCACTATCACCACACCCACCACGCACACCCTGTACCCACCCACCCCGTGACACCCACCATCCTCCACACACACCCTGCACCCACCCACCCCGTGACACCCACCACCCTCCACACACACCCTGCACCCACCCACCCCGTGACACCCACCATCCTCCACACACCCTGCACCCACCCACCCCGTGACACCCACCACACACCACACACCACACACACCCTGCACCCACCCACCCCGTGATACCGACCACCCACCACACTCCACACACACCCTGCACCCACCCACCCCGTGATACCCACCACACTCCACACACCACACACACCATGCACCCACCCACCTACCCCATGACACCCACTACCCACCACACACATCCTGCACCCACCCACCCCGTGACACCCACCACACACCACACACACCCTGCACCCACCCCGTGACACCCACCACACACCACACTCCACACAAAGGGTTAAGGGTTTTGAGGGTTAGGTGTTTAAAGGATTAGGGGTGGAGAGATCTAGGGGTTTAGAAAATTATTGTTTTAACAGTAAAGGGGTTTAGAGTGTTAGGGGGTTTGGGATTTGAGGGTATTTGGGTTAGGGTTTCAAAGGGTGAGGAGTTAGATGGATAGGGTTTAATGGGTAAATCGGTTTAAAGGGTTAGGGATTTAGAGGATTATAAGTTGAGGGTTTAGAGATGTACAGGGTGATGGGTTTAGAGGTTTAGAGGGTTAGGTATTTAGAGGGTTTGGGGTTTAGAGGTTTAGGGGTTTAGAGGGTGAGGGTTTTAAGGGTAAAGGGGTATAAGATTTTAGCGATTTAGAAATAATTGAAGACTTAGTCCAACATGGACTGAATCCTGACGTACCAACTTTGGTTAGGCACTGCCTTACCAACACTTACTTCACCTGGAATGGTACTTTCTACAAACAAAATTAAGGTACCCCTATGGGCTCCCCCTTGTCACCAGTGATAGCCAATGTGTTTATGTAAAAGTTTGAATCAGACGCCATCCAGACGTCCACCCTGCGTCCTTCCCTGTGGAAGAGGTATGTGGATGACACTTTCGTCATTTGGCCACATGGCCTCCCAGCATTGAACCATTTCCTGGACCACATCAATTCCAGACACCCATCCATCAGATTCACCATGTAAGTGGAGAAAGATGGCAAACTACCATTCTTAGATGTTCTGTTTGAGAGGAGACCTGATGGATCCTTGGGACATTCTGTCTACAGGAAAGCCACCCACACAGATTCCTATCTAAAACCTGATTCCCACCACCATCCAGCACAGAAGGATTCCCTCATCAAAACACTACACCATAGGGCCCACTGCATCTCCGACCAACACCACCTAGCCAGTGAACTGGAACACGTACACCAAGCCCTCAAGATGAATGGGTACTCAGACCGCATTATTCGCAAAGCTGTTTCTCCAACCAAACACATAACTATCTAAACCCCTAACCCTCTAAACCCATAACCTGCTAAACCCTAAACCTCTAAATCCTAAACCCTCTAAACCCCTTTACCCTTAAAACCCTAACCGTCTAAACCTCCAACCTTCTAAATTCCTAGGCCCCTAACCCTCAACCATTACACCCTAACCCACCAAAAACCCATCACCCTCTAAACCCCTAACCATTGGAACCCAAACCTTCTAAGCCATTAAAAACCAAAGCCTGTAAACACTCTGAACCTCGAAACCCTAACCTTCTAAAACCCTAAATCCCTAACCTAAATCCCAAACAATCTTAACCACAACCCTCGAAAGAACTAACCCTCAAGACGCCTAACCCTTAACACACCTATACCCCTAAAAAGCTAACCCTCTAAACCCATAATAAATATATTTTCGGGTTAGATCGTGTAAATATAAATATATCCTCACAAACCCCATACATGTGTAGTGGTGGTGTTGACGCGCGCCGACAGTGATAGATCACGGGGCGGTGCGGGGTGCGTGGTTGTGCGCGCTGACACAAAGTGGGAAATAGGATCGTGGGCAGCGCGCAGTGATTGGTCAACTGGGGTGGGTGCTCTCAGCGACGTCCGCATGAAGGACTATGAAGGGGGACGCGCGGGAGCACTCGGGAAGTTGATAACCAGTTGAAGATCGAAGACGGAGTTGAAGAGGTAGGGCCCTGAGACCCCTAGTCCCGCTGTCCTTGTAAGGGCCGGGACCCTGTGTGGCTCGGAGGCGAGACTGTGGGACCCGTGGTCTGACGTCCATGTGGGACGAGGCTGTGGGACCCAGAGTCGAGACGGACACCCCAGCCGGGTGGGTTCCGAGAAGCTACGGGGCGTAAGAGCCCGTGTGGGTGTAGCCAGGGGAACCCCGTGGGTTAGGCTGCAGTTAGCCACCCGTGTAATATAAGTTGGTGTTAATAAAGAGTGTGCTACCCGTAAGGTCGTCTCCCGCCAAGTTACTACATTACACATGCACTTAAGGCTGTGATCGACTGCGAAGATTTCATAGCAACTGTTGTCAACAATCATCACTGCAATAGTTTCCACAGAATGCTCCATTATAAAGATCTGGTAGCCCATAATAACGACACATTTCACTGTAGTGCCCATAGTGGGCAACTGGAATGGCAACTTCAAAATCAACTAACAGACAATTAATGTGACTGATTTATATAATTCTGTCTTCATTGGTAATAAATTACCACTTTAAGTGCTTGCATGATTGGGATGGTGGAGAGATCGGGTGATGATGTCGGGAGATGGTGTTGTTATTTGGAGAGGTCAAGAAGTGGAATGTTCTCGAGACATGGTGTCTTGTGATGGTATGGAGACACGATGAGGCTCTATGATGGTGCATTTAATTGGCCGTGGTGGTATGGTGTCATGAGAAAGGTAATGTGAAGAGATAGTGTAGTGATATTTTGGTGTGATGGTGTGCTAGTTTTGGAGAGAATGTTGTGTGTTTGACTCCCACAGACCCCACACCTTTGGGGAGTGATGCTTGTAGCAACTTTGGCCTGGGAAAGGGTCCACCTTATCCATGTCCCCCCACGTGGTCGACTGACACGACGACTCCCGACCTACAAAGAACAGAAAATTAATTCAAACGACGAGTAATGAATTAGAGAACAAAGGACGTGGAGTTTCGCAGAAATAATTTTAAGATCGCTGTAATTGCCTCTTACCACACAACAGGACCTGATATTGAGAAATATTCATCACATGGCAGTAAAACTTTACAAGTCATGTTTAGCTTGAGACCCCAGTTTAAACAAAAATGGCCGAAACTCAGATCAGAACCCATCCTCTCAGCCACACTCGATCATTACGTCTTCCCATCACCACCAAGCCATGTCTACTAAAAGTAATTGATCAAGGAGCCTCCGTCTCTGCATATAAGCAATGTGATGCAGGTATCTGGGACTTACCCTCATAGTCATCCAAGATCTCAGCCCACTTGATTTGGCTGTCCATGTTGTTGGGAAGGAGTAGATTCTGTTTGAAGTTGGATGGCCTGGGGAGGTTGGAACAACGCTCAGATTTTGCAACCTGTTGACTTACTCATCCTCTCAATTATTACATATTTGACCACTCACTGTACCAATTAAATAAATTTCATGCCTGTTGCTTTACAAGCCATTCACTCGCTCGTTTGCCCAATCATGCATGCGTCCGATCACTCATTCATCCACATGAACATGTTTATTCCACCTGCATTAAACATCATCGCCAGACTTAATGATATTTAACCTCTAATCCAGACATGCATGTTAATGTACAGACCATTTGTATTAATCGAATGCTTGATAAAGGCCCCCCCCCTATGCCTTGTACGTCATTAGGGTCACATGACCATACTTAAAATTATTTGTTATAACCCGAGCATGACTTTGCAGGTTATTTGATGTCAAAAATACCATCCATGTGGCTGTGCCTTCAGATTGGAGACAACTATGGCAGCAGCGAGTGTCTGAACATGAAGGCAGACTCCTCCCCAATGTTGAATACCATTCAATACATGTAATGTAGGGCACAATTGTGCCAGCAATCAGAACACAATCATTGTAGACATGTTATTCATATTCTAAGAGATTTAAAAAGGTTTGTTATGCATATTTTAAATGCTGACTCACTTGGGGTCTAAACAATGACAGTAACAGCAACATATCAGGGCTTGCCAAGATACTTATCTAACAGTCCTTGTTTCAGTTTCATTAATACTGGTAGGAACCTTCTGGTTACACCAGCCCACAGGGGATTATTATGTCCGTCCGTTGTGCAGGGAGGGCCTGGGTGGGGAGGGTGGGGAGGGGCTGGGTGGGGAGGGTGGCGAGGGGCTGGGTGGGGAGGGTGGGGAGGGGCTAGGTGGGGAGTGGGAGGGGTGGGGCTGGGTGGGGAGGGGCTGGTCACCCCGTGGTGCCCTTATAAAACTCAACGTTTAACCTACTCATGCCAGCTTGTGCTCGCCCTCACAGTGGGCCATATATGCAGAATACACCATGCTGCCGTTGACCCTGGCCATTGACCGAGCAACCCAACGTTCCTACCAGCTCCCTCCGCAGGTATGTGTTGTTTTATAACCCTGTGAGCCATGCGGATCTTGACTCGGGTGCAATAAAACAATGTAACAGTGATCATAGGAACTGTGATTCAAATTTAACAATAAACGATACACGTAACATGTACGACCAAACTTTGCAGCTGTAGTTGGCTGCATGAGTCACTCCACAACAGCAGGAGTATCAGTAGCAGAATATACATTTTTCAATGCACCTTTAAAAATCAGCACACTCTAATCAAAAATCAAGATCGTAGAGTTCTGCCCTTACTAGTACGGTACATTTCATTAAAGCGTATTTAAAAAAAAGTATTTTTAAATGTTACTTATTTCTATCGATGTTCCAAAATCCGACCTTTTCAAGCGGTGTTTCTTCATCTCGTGTACATTCGCTCACTTCCCAGGCGCATTTCTTTAGAACGACTCATTCTTTCAGAACTTCCTTCTGCGTTTAGTTTGTTGTCCTGCCCCCGCACCTCCTCCGATTAACACGGTTGGCTACGTATGGTGGGAAAGAAGTTAAACGTACGTAAAGCACGCTTGCAACGTTTAAAGGCGTCTGCGCTTTAATCTTGTGTCTCGTAACCAATCCGTGCGTACGGTGCTGGTAAACGTCGTGTTCAACAGACGTTCACATATCGGATGTATCCGCATATACCTTGGTACCACGGCGAGTCTGATACGCACTCCTGCCCCCCCCCCCCCTACAACAGGTAGACAGACTGTGGCATAATTGTGGATTTTTAGGAGGGCCTATAATAGCACCCCATCAACATTGATTGCCATAAAGATGTCAGGAGCAGTAAACAACCTCTATGAGTGCAGTCTGACAAGGTATGATCATCAAACTGCCAGTGCCAACTGTTTCTGCTTGGTCAAAGAGTGGTGCAATTATTCCCTTTAGAATTCCAGATCATGCTCTTGGGTTAGGTTTAGTCTGACCTTAAGCCAGATGCAAATGTGCACCAACTATAGTCAGTCAGGCAGTTATTTTGGGTAACGGCCATTTAGCTAAGCATGTATTTTTCAATGGTGACCTACACTGGTCATAGCAGCAATAAACAAATGATTTTCCAAATGTGCCCCATGGTTTTCGTTGTCTGTTTACCCATGTCTGTGCACGAGATCGCCCTAAGTGTTGAGTGGGGGGGGCAGGGGTTGTCATCGCCCGGCGAACTCTTGAGCGCGCACACGCGGTACCCAAAAACCGAACACTTTGCCAGGAGCATGGCCCAGCCACGCGAGACTAAGTGCCGCTTGTGCAACAGAGCGGCGTGGCAGCCGGCGAAGAAGGCTTCACGAGCACTAATTACGTAATAATAATACCGTGCGGTAATAATTGTGCTCTACTAAATTTCAGAATGATGTAAAGGATGTTTTGTGGGGGTTGTTTTCTACGAGCGGCAGGATAAAGTGTGGGTTACTCCAACCTATTCCAAGGCGTCTTGCAAGTTTGGAAGAGCTCACCAAAAAATACCCTCTAGAACAGCACTCTTGAGCTATTTCTAGCAGAGGCCCTTTCACCAGCAGTGGCACAAATAATTGCAGGGGCTGTACCATTACCTTGTATTACAGTTACCACGGTAGCGAAATGTTAACTACCTCGACTGGTATACACGAAGTCGTGGATTCGATCTCGACCCTGACATCAGCATATTTGGAGTTTGCATATTCTCCCCGTGGTCGCGTGGATTTTTCCCGGGATCCCCCGGTTTCTCCCTCCACATTTAGAATATAAACATGCGTTCGGAGTATTTGTCTGCGAAAAATTTCCAAGCGATAAGTCACTTCGTTTTTGCTATCATTCGTGGCCAGATCGCTTCTAAAAAAAAGCTTTATAGCTCAGTGGGCCTTCCTTGGTAAATAACAAAAAAGTTTAGTAATTATTTCACGGCTATTATACGACAATCAAGCTAAGACAATGTCCCAATGTTCATGCGAGCACTGGGGCGTCACCCATCTCCATTAGTGTTAATTCCAGAGAGACTTTCCACAGGACAACCACCGATTCATTATTCCACAACACAACAGTCGTATATTTTGCAATAATAGCACACTCCGGGTGGAGTATTACAGCGATACCAGTGTTTGTCTATGGAAATTTTCCGATTTACAATAAAGTGGAATGGTGGCGCAGTGCATTCACGTACAACTGGACCTCGAAGAGTTGCTCTTCATAGCTTATGTGACGGAAGACGTTTGATACCCAGCCCGAGGTTTAACATTCGCGATGCGGCGACACCTGAGCCAGCCTTGGCTCCCCTTCATCAACCTGCAATGACCAGTGTAGTGAACGCCTAGTCAAACAACAACCATAACAAACATGTTGTGGGGAAGCCTTCAATCAGCAGTGAATTGGACAATTATTTTGGTAGGCCCCCCCCCCCAACCAGACCTCAAGACTTCGCAAAAACTACCCAACACGGCAATAAGATTTTTCTTCACGTTAAATGTTTTTTTGTCTTCCAAACTTGCAACTGAACAAAAACATATCGGAATGAGAAGACAGTTTAGAATATACTGATTGTCCATGAACATTTTCAGTCGCATTTTGTTACCTAGGTCAAAGTTTATACATATTCGATCATCGATACCATCGTTCACACGTCCCTCCTGTTTAGGACGAGCCCTATGTACGACAAAATACTGCTGTGATTGACAGGATGACTTGCGTCTAGACAAATGAAGTTTCTCGTCATGCACACCGCTGTGTGGAGAATGATATAAACGCCGAGCACACGTTTTGTACGGGAACCACGTTGGAAGGGCCATCAGATGTGACAGTGGTTCTCCTTGCCACAACGTAAAATGTTAAACTCAAACATCAAAGCAGCTGGCTCCTAGATCTCTGAAAACAACAATGCGTGTCGCCGGTCTTTGTCAACCGTGTTGTTAAAACTGTGCATGATGGTCGTGCACACTCCAAGGGTGAATAATGTTAACAAATGTATGAATTTGTATACGACTTGCCACTATGAGCGCCGGTACTAAAGAGATGTTTGTTGTAGAGACAAAGGAAGGAACGATTTATAGTAGTAGGTTTTTACCCTTTTAAACTGGTACAAAACTGACACCTTTATTCAAGGCATCATGTTTGCAATAACCACAACACAAGTAGTCAAAAAAGCAAACAAAAAGAAGCAACTCTGATAATGATAATAATATGCACTGTCCTTGAAGTTGATTGGTTGATTGGTCCACACCCGAGACGGCTTTCTTTAGAGCCTAGTCCCCATTGGTGTTGGACCAGGTGTCATCTGGTCCAACACCAATGGGGACTAGGCTCTAAAGGCTCTAAAGAAAGCCGTCTCGGGTGTGGACCAATCAACTTCAAGGACAGTGCATATTATTATCATTATCAGAGTTGCTTCTTTTTGTTTGCTTTTTTGACTACTTGTGTTGTGGTTATTGCAAACATGATGTCTTGAATAAAGGTGTCAGTTTTGTACCAGTTTAAAAGGGTAAAAACCTACTAATATATTTTGCCACTGGTAAAAAAGATCTCATAGTGTAGAAGGAATGATTGTCTACGAATTGCGGATAAAAAAAGTGCATACATGGCAATTCAGATTGGTTAATTTTCCAGTGGCCGTGAGTTGCAATGAAACTATGACTTGTTACAGCAACAGTGTGTGATGGATATCAACAGTATATTTATTTTATGTTTTGCGTGACTTGTTATATCAGTGTTACAGATACAATTTTTCCAAATTCTTCCAGAAAAAATACATGGCATTTCAATAAGCTCACATCTATTGACGCACATACTGTATATGAGATAGATGCATTGCTTTGATAGTTGTTTATGCTTACCATTTTGTATGTTGAATTGTTTTCACTTGAGGAAATAATATAAACTGTAAGAATGATAATAAATTCGGTCTGCTTAATATCATTCCTCATTTATTTTTCGTAGTAAACTCATGCAACAGCATTCGTGTCAAAAATATTCACCCGTGGTGTTATTCTAATGACCCATATGCACGAGTAGAGAAAGGCACATATGATATGAATGGAATAATTGTACAGGCACAATTGTTTTAAAAACCACGAGCTGATTTCCCCACTCTTCATCTCAGCAATAAGAGTTAAGCAGGCGACAGTAAAGACGGCAGCTATGCCAAACTTAGACTTCAAAGTCACCGTTTCTCCACTTTCAAATCCTCACTGAACTCTGCTCATCTCCGTTCGTTGTCCCTAGCCGGTGGTGGAAATTCCTCATTCCTATGGTGGGAATCAGAATGTCCACACGATGACCACACAGAGAGCCACAGACTCACCACACAGAGACCCACAGACTCACCTCACACAGAGCCCCGTTTCGGCATCTTCAGGCTGAGTCGACCACGAGGAGGCCCAGACAGGGTTCAGATTTTTCCCGCCAATGCCGCCATCCGCCCCGACCGGAAGCGGAAGTAGAAGCTGGGGGTGGAGGTCGCCCAAAGAGGAGGGGCGGGGGGCGGCTTCCGGAGGCGTGGTCGCGCACTGGCACGTCACTCGGAGGGCGTGGCTAAAGGGGGCGTGGTTACGTCCCTCGCGCTGTGACATCACCGGTGACGTCGCAATCACCACGTGCTTCCTCAGAGTTCGAGACGGGCGTGAAGGAGACGGCAGCTTCTTAAACTTCAGCTGCTTCAGCTTCATCATCGTCGCCTTTAGAACAACTTCTGCTGAAGCCATCCGAGCGAAACTTTTGACGAGGTGAGTTTTGTGGGTTCATGGTGAGTGTGTGGGTCCGTGATGTAGGTTCGTGGTGAGTGTGTGGGTCCGTGGTGAGTGTGTGGGTCCGTGGTGAGTGTGTGGGTCCATGTTGGGGGTTCGTGGAGAGTGTGTGGGTCCGTGATGTAGGTTCGTGGTGAGTGTGTGGGTCCGTGGTTGAGTGTGTGGGTCCATGTTGGGGGTTCATGGTGAGTGTGTGGGTCCGTGGTGAGTGTGTGGGTCCGTGTTGTGGGTTCGTGGTGAGTGTGTGGGTCCGTGTTGTGGGTTCGTGGTGAGTGTGTGGGTCCGTGATGTGGGTTCGTGGTGAGTGTGTGGGTCCGTGTTGTGGGTTCGTGGTGAGTGTGTAGGTCCGTGTTGTGGGTTATTGGTGAGGTTGGGTCCGTGGTGCGGATGTGAGTCCATGTGAGTTTGTGGTGAGGATGTGAGTCCGTGTTGTGAGTTTGTGGTGAGGATGGGGGTTCGTGGTTAGAATGGTGAGTTCCTGGTTGGGGGATGTGGGAAAGTGGTGAGGATGTGAGTCCGTGTTGTGACTCTCTACACCAACTACACCCCCCACCCACCCACAGCTTTCCACACAGAGACCTTGGGGACTGCTGCGTGAGAGAAGCCACTCTGAGTATCAACACCATGGAGGTACGCATGGGCCCCTACGCTCGATTTACAAACACCACCAGCACTCATCAACACCACCCACACTTACGAACACCATCCTCACTTACGAACACCACCAGCACTTACTAACACCACCCACACTACGAACGAGCTTCCATGAAATATATATTTGTTTAACATCGACTTACAACTCGCACTTGCGAACCGAACCGCGGAACGATCCTCCGCGAGATGTAGTGAGTGTTTGTGATGCCTGTACACTACTCTGTGGCACCACAATGGCAAGATATTAACAACCTCACTTGGTTTCCAGGAGGTCGTGGGTTCGACCCCGACCGTGATGTCTACTGTTTATTTGAAGTTTGTGTGTAGAGGAGCCTACTCCAATATTGTTTTTATGTGTGTATGTGCATGTAGACGAGCCAAGCTGGAGCAAGAAGGAGGGAGGCAGTCTCTGGCAACACGTGGAGCGCGTTGTCCGCAGCCGGCACCGGCCCTATCCGCAGTAAATCGCCTCGAGGTGAGGAACAGCAGTGAGTAAAAATGGCCACGGTGAATGGGGGGAAGTCACTACCGCCATTTTTCATGGGGGACTTCACGGTGGCCATGTTGCTTAGGGGAATTTATGGCAGTCCTGTTCCATGGGAGACTTCATTGTGGCCATTTTGCATGGGGGATGTCACGGCAGCAATGTTGCATGGGGTACATCACTACGGCCATGCTGCATGGGAGACGTCACTATGGCCATGTTACATGCGGAATTTCACGGTGGCCATGATCCATGGGGGTCTTTAGGGCGGCCATGTTTAATGAGGGATGTCATGATGGTCATGCTGCATTGGGGATATCACAGCGGACATGTTGCATGGGGGTTGTAATGGTGGCCATGTTACATGGGGGTTGTCATGGTGACCATGTTGCATGGGGGATCTCACTGTGGCCATGTTGCAAGGGGGACTTGATTGCGGCCATGTTGCATGGGGGATGTCACTTGCAGCCATGTTACATGGGGGACTTTATTACGGCCATGTTGAATGAGGGATGTCCTGATGGCCATGTTGCATGGGGGATGTCATGGAAGCCATATTGCATGTGGGTTGTCATGGTGGCCATGTTGCACGAGGGATGTCATGGCAGCCATGTTACGTGGGTATATAGTATTTGGCTGCCGCTATATATTTCCACGTGATGAAGATCACAGCCACTTTGGTGGGGCCATACCTGCCAAAATAAAAATATATAGTTTAGTTTTAGTATGGGTCTCTATGGGTCGTTATGGTTCGATATGAGCATGGATCTCTGTGGGTCTATGGATCTCTGTGGGTCTCTATGGTTCGATACCAGTATGGGTTTCTGTGGGTCTGAGTGGAGTGATGAGTCTCCATGTGATGATGATTACGTCGATGACGATGTAGCTCTAGCGGGGCCTTACTTGGCATGTAAACAAAACAAAAATAGTTAAAAGTCTAAGATGTCGTTGTTGTTGTCACGTGTGCAGCGATCCTGGATCTCTTTGGGCCTCAGCTAAGTCATCGCCAAAAGCTGGAGCTGGAGGCCATGAAACAAGTATGGTTCTTCACTGTGGACAAGGTCGGCAAACCCCGGGGCGGCAACAACAACGACAGCTACGACGACGATAACAACAACTACATCCCTGTGAGGCTCACAGAGACACCCATGGAGACCCAAATAGACACCCACAGAGACCCACAGAGACACCCATAGAGACCCACTCCCATTGAGACCAACAGAGGCACCCAAAGAGACACCATTAAACACCCACAGAGGTTTTTGCTGGGTTAGAAGGCATGAGTATAAATGTGTAATCGTTAAACCTGCCACCACCACCAGACATAGACAGTCAGTTAGGGTTTTGTGTTACGGGTTTCTGGGGGTCTCTGTGGGTGTCTCAGGATATGTTTGGGTCTTTATTGGTCTGGGTGTCTCTGGGTCTCTGTGAAAGTGTTCAAGTTATTTTGCACCGTATGTAGTAAACTTTGGCTAATCCACTCACGACGTCGGCCGTGGTGGCTAGGAGATGTTAACTCCTTCACCTGGTATACAGGAGGTCGTGGGATCGATACCGACTCTGACGCCTGCTGTATATTTGGAGTTTGCGTCTCTATCTCTCTCCCCGTGGTTGCGTGGATTTTTCTCCGGGTCCTCCGTTTTTTCTCCTTCCACATTTAGAAACAGCGTCAACACACATTAAGAGCAATTGGCTGCTTCTGCTGTACATTTCCACACGGTGATAATGATGAGGCCCCACTTCGTTGAGCAATGATTTGTGATGGCTAGGTCGCTCTTGAGAAACAAGTGCAGCTCAGTGGTGAGGCCTTTAACAGCGTAGCAATAGCCTGTAGCCTTTATGGACATAAAACACATACTTGTGGTGAACATGCAGACAAAAACATGCTCTGATAATGTATGGCATTGCCTTTGAAACTGATTGGTCTACACCGGAGAGAGCATCCTTCTTTAGGGCCTAGTCTCACTACCAGCGTCTCACTACCCAGTGTCTCACTACCCTGTGTCTCACTACCCAGTGTGTCACCACCCAGTGTCTCACAACCTGTGTCTCACAATCTGTGTCTCACTACCCAGTGTCTCACCACCAGTGTCTCACTACCCAGTGTCTCACTACCAGTGTCTCACTACCCAGTGTCTCACAACCTGTGTCTCACTACCCAGTGTCTCACCACCAGTGTCTCACCACCAGTGTCTCACTACCAGTGTCTCATAACCTGTGTCTCGCCACCAGTTTGTCGCCACCAGTGTCTCACTACAAAGTGTTAGATGGATGAACGCAAAAAGGCGAACAACCCCTCCAAGTTTTAACGGCATTCGGTATTCTTGGGTCTTTCGGTAAAGTCACGTAGATAGGTTCAAATAAAATAATAAAAATAACAGGAAGTTGGCCGCTTGCGTTGCGATCGAAACGTCGTAGTTGTCTGTTTTTTTTTTATTTTTCTTTGAACCTATCACACGGGACTTTACCGAAAGATCCAAGAATACGAATCCCTGCAGTCACGAAAGCTTTAAGTCAAGCATTCGGCAGTTTAACGAAACATTTATACATTTCCGCGATCTAACACCCAAGCAAAAAGTAACCTCCGTAGCTGATAATGGCGGTCGTGGAAGCCCCGACTACTGCTGCAACCACCGAACGTTCGACGCTCTGATTGCGACGACTCTGACTACCGGTCTCCGCCTCCTCCTCTGCCTCCTAGGTCCGCAAGGAACAGCTCCACTACCGCTATGAGGTGCAGAAGATGATCGGCGAGGGAGGCCAGGGCCTGGTGCTGCAGTGCCTCGACCACAAAACCAAAATGCTCGTGGCCGTCAAGATGCTGTCGCTGCCCTGGAGGTGAGTCAGAGGGCCTTCCGCGGTGGCCCGCGCTCTCGAAAAATAATCATCAAATGATTGGAGGCACCACCGTGAAACTGCCACTAACTATGGACTCGCTGACAAAATACTAACTGCCGTAATACTGCTGCTAACTATAAAGTAACAGAATACTAACTGCCATAACAACTTACTGCTATGAACTAACTAAAAAGAAGCACTAACTGCCGTAAAACTGCTGCTATGAACTCACAAAATAATAACGTGCCGTAAGACTACTGCTATGAACTAAAGTTAACTAACAAAATAATAACTACTGTACAACTATTGCTAACTATGAACTAAAATACCCAGAGACCCAACAGAAACCTGCAGAGTAACCCACAGAGTCACCCACAGAGACACCCAGACCCTTAGAGACCCACAGAGGCACCCAGACCCTTAGAGACCCACAGAGACACCCACAGAGACACCCAGACCCTTAGAGACCCACAGAGACACCCAGACTAATAGAGACCCTGAGAGACCCACAGAGACACCCATACCCTTAGAGACCCACAGAGGCCCACAGAAACACCCCGACCCACAGATATCTACAGTCACCCACAGAGACCCCCACAGAGTCACCCACAGAGACATCCACAGAGTCACCCACAGAGACCCCCACAGAGACACCCACAGAGACACCCATAGAGACCCCCACAGAGACACCCACAGAGACACCCATCGAGTCACCCACAGAGTCACCGTTGATTTCGTGGCCTTCCCCCTCCCGCTGCGCAGCTCCTCGACAGCGGCCCGCCAGAGGACGGAGCTGGAGGTGGCCAATGAGCTGCAGGGCAAGGCCAGCGATGAGCGCTACGGAGTCATCCGGGTCTTGGACACGTTCCAATTCCGCGGACACAATTGCCTCGTCGTCGAGCTCTTGAAGTACGCAAACCTCCCCTTCCCACCCCCCACCCACCCACCCACGTGCATGTGCGTGTCCATTGCTCCGCTCGATAGTTGATTTATTTCGGAATAAATATTTATTTAACATATGATCAAGCAACTAGATTTATCGATTTATCACATTTATTGATTGAGTTTCACACGCAGGGCTTTCGCGACCAATATCATCCATAATAGAGGTATTTTTGGTTAGATTAAGTAAATATATAAATGTTGTGTCGTTAAACCCGCCACCACCCAACATAGCCAACTAGTAAGGGTTGTCATGCAAACAGAACGTGCCAATTCGTTACTAGTACAGCACTATTGTGTAGTGTCGTGTAAAGTGTAGTAGTGTATAGTGTAGTGTATAGTAGTGTATAGTAGTGTATAGTGTAGTAGAAAGTGTAGTGTATAGTAGTATATAGTGTAGTAGAAAGTGTGGTGTATAGTAGTGTATAGTAGTGTATAGTGTAGTGTATAGTAGTGTATAGTGTAGTAGAAAGTGTAGTGTATAGTAGTGTATAGTGTAGTGTATAGTGTAGTAGAAAGCAGAGGTGGGACAAAGTCATTGTTATGCAAGTCCAAGTCGAGTCGCAAGTCATCAAATTCATGACTCGAGTCTGACTCGAGTCCAAGTCACATGACTCGAGTCCACATCTCATAGGTGGGACAAAGTCATTGTTATGCAAGTCCAAGTCGAGTCGCAAGTCATCAAATTCATGACTCGAGTCTGACTCGAGTCCAAGTCACATGACTCGAGTCCACACCTCTGGTAGAAAGTGTAGTGTATAGTAGTGTAGTGTATAGTAGTGTATAGTAGTGTATTGTGTAGTGTACAGTGTAATGGAAAATGTAGTGTATAGTAGTGTATAGTGTAGTATAATGGTACAGCACAACAGTGTGTTGGAGAGCCAAGCCACAACATTTACAATCTCTGAGTATGATGTTTCGCCAGTAATTACAACTGGCTTCATCAGGCGACAGCCACATTTTGTGGAGAATTCCACCTGTTTCGTTCCTTATATAGAGGCACAGATGTGGTGACCAGGCTTCTGTGCTCTTGCGCAAAGTGGGGGGGGGGGATTAACTTTCTAATTTGTTCCCAAATTGCTTTTTTTTAATACCTTTCATAATTAACTTATTTTTGCAGTTTATTTAATGAGTTTAAAGATAGTTAACAATTCATCAAAATGTCTAGCCTCTTTAAATCAGTTAATTTAATCGAATACGTAACTTATTTAATTACTATTTTGATAATTAATTTATGCAATAATTAATCTGACAATTTTACAATCACAATTTGTTTGGCAATCGAGTCTCCAAAGCTCTGGGAAGTCGAGCAGCACGCGTCCACGTGGCCCGCATGGGTCAAGCAGCTCAACATGGGCGAACCGCTGCGTTATCGACAATCGCAGAACACCGTGGCGACAAATCAGACGCAGGAAGTCCCCCGGGTTGCGGAAGACGCGACTCACGGAAATGCTCCCCATGAATCACACATTAATTTTTTTCATGAGAATCTACATAGAAATAAAACGGAAATGTGTGGATATGTGTGTCTGTTCGAAATGTTTTGCATACTTCCCAACATGCAAAAAACTTGAAATTTGGCACGTAGGTAGCTTCCGTACCGTACACAATGTAAAAAGTATAAAAATTGACTTTTGTATTTTGGGGGGGGGGAATAATGGATATAATCTATTGCACGGCAGTGAGCGGTGACGTCACATCTGTGGACTAAACTATTAATTTCCGTGCGAAGAACGGGTACACCTGCTAGTAAAATATATTAATGATACGATATTAATAGGTGAATAATGAAAAAATTCTAATTAATAATAATATGCCAATTAAATGACGGAAAAAATGATAAGATAAGGAAATTATAATGAAATAATACGAATATATTGCTAATTAAAATTATAATACAAATTTATATTAAGAAATATTTATAATAAAATAATAATAAATAGAATACATTTATTGTTAAATTGTGATATGATAGTAATAAAATGATAGTAATGAAATAATAAAAGGGAATAACATAACCATGGTGAAATTATAATAAAATCATAATGAAGTTATTATCACAAAATATTCAGTTCCTTTGGCGCTAGTGCGGCGCGGCGAGGCCGCGGATGAATACCGCGGAGCGACGAGGCGTTTCATGACCCCTCTTCCCCCAAAACTAACCAAGTGGCACAAGTCGGTTTGGGGTCCGGGTCGTGGGTCGCCGAGCGGACGTCATCGGAACGGGAAAGGGGTTTTAACGTCGTCGTCGTTGTCGTGCCAGGAAGAGCCTCTACGACGTCATGAGCAAAGGGAGCATCGGGCGAATCTACGTGAGGCGGTTGAGGGAGCACACCAGGGCCATCCTCGACTTCCTGTTGTACGCCAAGGGGCGGGGCATCGTCCACGCGGACATCAAGCCGGTGAGCGGAGCGGGCGCGGTGGTCACGCCCTCTCATCGGGGCGCTCGGTTAGCTGGCGCGGAGGCAGGCCGGCCATGGTTGATCGCGGGGTCGATGCGCTGGCTCGTCAATCTACTGTGACTCTGCCACCTCCTCCTTCCAGATAGAGGTAGCAGGTTGACGGTAGGCAGCTGTGGCTAGGAGATGTTAACTACCTCGCCTGGTATACAGGGGGTCGTGGGTTCGATCCCGACCCTGACGCCTGCTGTATATTTGGAGTTTGCGTATCTCTCGCTCCCCGTGGTGGTCACGTGGATTTTCCTCCAAGCCCTCCGGTTTTTCCCTCTACGTTCAGAATCAACATGACCACGCGTTTAGAGTATTTGACCGCTGCTGTAACCTTTCCGCATGATGATGTTGATATCGGCCCACGTTGTTGAGCTATCGTTTGTGATGGCCAGGGAGCTTCTGACAAAACAGCTGCACAGCAGCTCAGAGTGGGGCCTTACACCTAGTAAAGTAAAACATAGATTAGTTTTAGTCTGTGTCTCTCGAAGTCTGTGTGGGTCTCTGTGTATGGGTCTCTCTATGTCTGTGTGGGTCTCTATGAGTATGGATCTCTGTTGGTCTTTGTGGGTCTCTATGAGTATGGGTCTCTGTGGGTCTGTATGAGTCTCTATGAGTATGGGTCTCTGTGGGTCTGTGTGAGTCTTTTTGAGTATGGGTTTCTGTTGGTATTTGTGGGTCTATGAGTATGTGTCTCTATGTCTGTGTGGGTCTCTGAGTATGGGTCTCTGTGGGTCTGTATGGGTCTCTATGAGTATGTGGGTCTCTATGAGTATGTGGGTCTCTATGTCTGTGTGGGTCTCTGAGTATGGGTCTCTGTGGGTCTGTATGGGTCTCTATGAGTATGGGTCTCTATGGGCTTGTTGAAACACGTGTCTAGAGTGTTTGGCTGCTGCTATATATGTCCACGCAATTATGATGATGATGCTGATGATGCTGATGATGCTGATGATGATGCTGATGATGCTGATGATGATGCTGACGATGATATCAGCCCCTTGGTTGAGCTGCTGTCATTACGTGATGGCCGGGTCGTTTCCGATAAAAGACCTACACAGCAGCTCAGCGGGGCCTTACACCCTGGTAGTAAAATACAACTTTGAACGGGTCTCAGGCACGTCGCCCGTGTCGCAAGTCGGGGGGGGGGGAGGCTGCCCGTGTGGTTGTCAATACGTCACTTTGCGTGATCGACCCACTGCTGGTTGGACACTCTCGCCGTAACCTCAGAGCGTGGAATTCCTTCTCTGTCTCTCCCCTTTGTCCAGGACAACATTCTGCTCACCGCGACCGGCAAAGTGAGGGTCACCGACTTCGGGTGCAGCTTTTACCTGAAGCATAAAAGTGAGTGGCCTTGCGTGCATGCGTGGAGTTTTTTTTGGGGGGGGGGATTAGATGGCGTCAATTTAAATGCAGCCGGCCGGCGAGGTTCAGCGTCACGTATACAGGACGCGCCAATTCGCCACTTGCACAGCACTAACCGGTGTGCTGGAGATGTAAACCCACTACGATGTTTACAATTAGAGCATTTACAGCTGAGCATCATCATCAGTCAGGCAGCCAGAGTACGCGGTCCAACCCAATAACTCGCCTCCGCCATGAAATATCGGTCGCAGAAGCCGACTACGCGTTTAGCCGACAAAAAAAGAAACCTGTTCCCCCCACGTCGCTGTTGACGGAGGGACTACTTCATATTCATCGTCGTTGTTGTTGTTGTTGCTGTGCAGCCAAAAACGTGGGTGGGACGTTGCCCTACATGGCCCCAGAGCTGCTGCTGGGCTACGATGTCACCTCCGCTGTGGACATGTGGGGCCTGGGCTGTACCTTGGCCGAAATGGCCACCGGCAAGGTGCTCTTCGATTCACCTGCCATCGAAGAACACCTGCCCTGCTGCATTGAGGTACGGGCGGTGGGTGGGTGGGTACGGTGGGTATAGTGGGTGGGTATGGTGGGTGGGCGGGCAGGTGTATATGGGTATGGGTCTCTGTGGGTCTGCACAGAGACCCATACTCAGAGACCCATACAGACCCACAGAAACCCATACTCATAGAGTTTGATTCCCTCTCACGGCCCCAAACACCAGAGAGGAATATCTGAACTGGTCCAGGGCCTCTCATAGGTCGACTAAGCCTCAAGCGAGTACAGTAGAACATCTGGTCACGACCATAATTCGTTCTATAACTTTGGTCGCAACCCGATTTGGTCGTGACTCGAACCTAATTTCCCCATTGGATTGTATGTAAATACGATTAATCCGTTCCAGACTCCTACGAATTGTACATAAATATTGTTTTTTAAAGATTTTTAAGCACAAAAATAGTTAATAATGCCATAGAATTCACAGTGTAATAGTAAACTAAATGTAAAAACATTGAATAACACTGAGAAAACCTTGAACAACAGGGAAAACTAACATTGCTGCGTCAAGGTTTAGAATCGTTCAACAAGATGATTGTTTCGTCTGCTACATCAGTCGGTCGATTCTGAGAGAGAGAGAGAGAATATTCGCACAAGAAATTCATGTTTCTATTGAAAGTAAGTTAACAGTAATATTTGCGTACAGTATTGTTTGTGGAAGCATTCACCGTAATATCGTATGAACGTTTACTTCACCGCATCATCGTATGAATGATGTGAGAAGACATTAACGGGTTCTTACGTGAGCGATTTACGTACTCAGCGCTTTCGCTCTCTAAATTACGGCTTGAATGATGGGGGGGGGGGGGGGGTATGACTACACTCACAAAATTAATATCTTACTAGGAATTTTATATGACAATAGTTACATACATAACTGTTACGCTTTGTGTAATTCAACAAAAAATGGCGCGGAAGGGGAAATCGGCCGTGGCCGTGTTTGATCGCCACCCGAGTATGTGTTCGTTACCAGATTCAAAAATGTTGTGGATTTTTTGGTCGGAACCCGATTTGGTCGTGGTCAGAAGCGTTCGTGACCAGAGGTTCTACTGTACCTGGTGTAGCAGTGTGTAGTAAACATTTCCACTGGGGGAGACAAAGGTGGCTGGGCGTGGCGCTGGGCACCCACCCCCTCGTGTGCCGTTCCGGCCTTCATAGGTGCTGCTCGCTGCTAACAACACTTGCCCCAGCAATGAGATGAGACTAATAAGGAGAGGGGGGGATTGTTGTCTTTGTACACAGTTCCGGCCTCCACAGGCGCTGCCTCCGCCACGACTCACCGCTGACATGCAGTATTTGCCCCAATGGGCCCGCTGAGGCGACACCGGCTGTAACCCCCCCCCTCCTCCTCCTTTTGTCTTCGTCCGAATCCATGCGCAGATCCTGGGCATGCCCCCGAAAAAGATGGTGGACGACGCCCCAAAAAGGATACTTTTCTTTGGTGAGTCGAGGGGCTCGGGCAGGCTGGCGCAAGCGACGTAACCCATTCCGTTTTGTTAGGTGGGGTGGCAGTGAGGCTCTTATAGGGTTATTTTGTGGGGGGGGCTGGGGGCGGCTCTGATTATCTTGGGGGTGGTAGGTGGGGTGGGGTTTTGGGCTCTCAGTAGCAGGCGTTCGGAAGCATAGGTGGGTGGGTGAGTGAGCGGGTGGGTGAGTGGGTGGGTAAGTGGGTGGGTGAGTGAGTAGGTGGGTGAGTGAGTGGTTGGGAAGGTGAGTAGGTAGGTGAGTGAGTGGGTGGGTGAGTAGGTAGGTGAGTGAGTGGGTGGGTGGGTGAGTGAGTGGGTAGGTGGTTAAGTGCGTATGTGGGTGAGTGGGTCGGTGTGAGGGTAGGTGGATAAGTGGGCAGGTGAGTGGTTGGGTGGGTGTGTAGGGTGGTTAGGTAGATTGGTTGGTAGTATGTAGGTGGTTCGGTGAGTGGGTATGTAGGTGGATAGGTAGGTGGGTAGGTAAGTGGATGAGCAGGTATGTGGGCGACGTGGTGGTTGGTGACTCTGCGTGCGTCTCTCTGCAGACTCTGAGGGCCTCCCCAAAAACCTGTCCAAGCAGCGGCCACCAGGAAGCCTCCCCCTGCACCGCGCGCTGCAGGGCCACCACCCTCAGCTGGTGGACTTCGTCAGCCGCTGCCTGCAGTACGAACAACACTCACCCCTCGCTCACCCCCACTTATCCCCACACCACTCACCCCCACTCACTCACCCCCACTCACCACCCCATACCTGTCAACACCTTATCAGTGCCCTACCTTACAACAGACCCAACTCAGATATTGTCGGTTACTCCGTGCCCCTTATAAATCTTAACGTTCATCCTGCAAAGTCCCATCACAAGGGACAAACACAAACAAATAGAGACAAATTATTATTTTTACCCAGAATTGAAACGGCTGCACTCCGTACGGATCTGAAAACTCAATTTCCGTGTACAAGAATATGGAATAATCCGTACGGGTTGACAGCTCTGCCACCCACTCACTACCCACCACCACTCCCTCCCACCATCTCCATCCCCCCCCTCTCCCCACTCTTCCCCCACCTCCCACCCTGTCAAATCATCTCACCATGCCCTTCTCACCACGTGTAAGTCTCCCCCCCACCCCTCCCCTGCCTCCCTCCCCGTGCGTCTCCCAACAGATGGGATCCGAATCTCCGGATGACGCCTGAGCAGGCGCTGGCTCACAGCTGGCTCCAAACCACCACCACCCGGGCCACCACCAGCAGGACCACCACCAACAGGGCCACCCCCACCACCACCCAGGCCACCACCACCACCCGGGCCACCACCACCACCGCCAGCGAGGCCACCTCCACTACCATCCGGGCTACCACCACCACCGCCACCATCCGGGCCACCACCACCACCCGGGCCATCCCCACCACCGCCACCATCCGGGCCATCCCCACCACCGCCACCATCCGGGCCATCCTCACCTCCACTACCATCCGGGCTACCACCGCTACCACCACCACCGCCACCATCCGGGCCATCCCCACCAACACCACCATCCGGGCCACCACCACCACCATCCGGGCCACCACCACCACCCGGGCCATCCCCACCACCACCACCATCCAGGCCACCACCACCACCATCTTGGTCCCCACCCCCACCCGGGCCACCACCACCAGCTGGGCCACCCCCACCACCGCCACCACCACTCCCATCATCTACAATCGGCCCATCAACTGGGCCACCACCACCATCCGGGCCACCACCACCAGCTGGGCCGACACCACCAGCTGGGCCACCACCACCATCAGCAGCAGCGGCGGTGGCACCACTCCTGTCCAAGGCTCTGCAGCTGCTCAGCCGCGGTGAGCCTCTCTCTGTGTACCTCGCCTGGTACGCAGGAGGTCATGGGTTCGATCCCGACCCTGATTAGATGTTAACTACCTCGCCTGGTACGCAGGAGGTAGTGGGGTCGATCCTGATGAGATGTTAACTACCTCGCCTGGTATGCAGGAGGTTGTGGTTTCGATCCCGACCCTGATGAATGTTAACTACCTCGCCTGGTACGCAGGAGGTTGTGGGTTCGATACTGATGAGATGTTAACCACCTCACCTGGTACACAGGAGGTAGTGGATTCGATCCTGATGAGATGATAACTACCTCGCCTGGTAAACAGGAGGTCGTGGGCTTGATCCCGACCCTGACGATGCCTGTGCTGCTGTATATTTGCATTTTGCGTTTCTGTCCCCGTGGTGGTCACCGCGTGGATTCTTCTCAGGGTCCTGCAGATTTTCCCCTCCACGTTTAGAATCGGCGTCACGCACTTCGAGTAATTGACTGCCGCTATGAATGTCCACGCGATGAAGATGATGATGATGTTATCAGCCCACTTGATTCAGCTATCAGCTGAGATGGCCAAGTGGCTTCTGGTCTATGTGGGTCTATAGGTCACTGTGGGTCTATGGGTCTCTGTGGGTCTGATGATGACGATGATGATAACGATGATCATGACGACGATGATGTTGACGATGATGACGACGACGATGACGACGACGATGGTGATGACGACGACGATGATAACGATGTTGATGATGATGACGACGATGATGATGACGATGTTGATGATGATGACGATGATGATGACGATGATGATGATGACGATGATGCGCTGCTGTGGTGCTGCTGCCTCTCTCTCCACAGAGCGGAGCCGGAGGAGAAGCTCCTATCGCCATCGTCGTCATCGCCATCGTCGTCATCGTTGCTCACCCAGACCTTTGGAGAGAGGACGGAGGTGGTGGAGGTGGTGGAGACGCAGGAGGAGGATGACGACAACGAGGAGGAGGATAAAGAGGAGAAGGAGGAAGAGGAGGAGGAGGGGGAGAGGGAGCGAGGGGTCCTGGCACGTGTGGGCAGGGCGCTCCGCTCACTCCGCTCGCTGCTCAGCCGCCTGCTGCTCTGTGGTGGGCGGCCCACGGCAGAGTAGCGGAGTGGACCCACACTCACCACCCACACTCACCACACTCCCCACCCACACTCCCCACCCACACTCACCACTCACACTCACCACCCACACTCACCACACTCCCCACCCACACTCACCTGCCACACTCACCACCCACACTCACCACCCACACTCACCACCCACACTCACCACCCACACTCACCACCCACACTCACCACCCACACTCTCCACACTCCCCACCCACACTCATCTCCCACACTCACCACCCACACTCATCACACTCCCCACCCACACTTACCACCCACACTCACCACCCATACTCACCACCCACACTCACCACACTCACCACCCACACTCACCACTCACACTCACCACATTCACTCACCACTCACACTCACCACCCACACTCACCACACTCCCCACCCACACTCACCACCCACACTCACCACTCCCCACCCATACTCCCCACCCACACTCACCACCCACACTCACCACACTCCCCACACACATTCACCACCCATACTCACCACCCACACTCACTCACCACCCACACTCACCTGCCACACTCACTACCCACACTCACCACCCACACTCACCACCCACACTCACCACACCTCACTCACCACCCACACTCACCACATTCACCACCCACACTCACCACACTCACTCACCACCCATACTCACCACCCACACTCACCACCCACACTCTCCACACTCCCCACCCACACTCATCTCCCACACTCACCACCCACACTCATCACACTCCCCACCCACACTTACCACCCACACTCACCACCCATACTCACCACCCACACTCACCACACTCACCACACTCACCACCCACACTCACCACTCACACTCACCACATTCACTCACCACTCACACTCACCACCCACACTCACCACACTCCCCACCCACACTCACCACCCACACTCACCACTCCCCACCCATACTCCCCACCCACACTCACCACCCACACTCACCACACTCCCCACACATTCACCACCCATACTCACCACCCACACTCACTAACCACCCACACTCACCTGCCACACTCACTACCCACACTCACCACCCACACTCACCACCCACACTCACCACACCTCACTCACCACCCACACTCACCACATTCACCACCCACACTCACCACACTCACTCACCACCCATACTCACCACCCACACTCACCATCCACACTCACAACCCACACTTACCACCCACATTCACCACCCACACTCACCACCCACACTGACCACACTGACCACCCACACTCTCCACATTCACCACCCACACTCTCCACCCACACTCACCACACTCACCACCCACACTCACCACCCACACTCACCACCCACACTTACCACACTCACTCAACACACTCACCACCCACACTCACCACCCACACTCACCACACTACCACCCACACTCACCACCCACACTCACCACACTCACCACCCACACTCATCATACTCACTACCCACACTCACCACCCACAATCACCACCCACACTCACCACACCTCACTCACCACCCACACTCACCACACTCACCACACTCACCACCCACACTCACCATACTCACTCACCACCCATACTCACCTCCCACACTCACCACACTCATTCACCACCCACACTCACCACCCACACTCACTACACTCACTCACCACCCACAATCACCACCCACACTCACCACACCTCACTCACCACCCACACCACACTCACCACACTCGCCACCCACACTCACCACACTCACTCACCACCCATACTCACCACCCACACTCACCACACTCACTCACCAGCCACACTCACCACCCACCCTCACCACACTCACCACCCACACTCACCACACCACACTCACCACCCACACTCACCACCCACACTCACTACACTCACTCACCACCCACACTCACCACCCACACTCATTACACTCACCACCCACGCTCACCACACCACACTCACCACCCACACTCACCAGCCACACTCACCACCCACACTCGCCACCCACACTCACCACACTCACCACCCACACTCACTACACCACACTACCACCCACACTCACCACCCACACTCACCACCCAAACTCACCACACTCATCACACTCATCACCCACACTCACCACCCACACTTACCACCCACACTCACAACACCTCACTCACCACCCACACTCACCACACTCACCACACTCACCACCCACACTCACCACACTCACTCACCACCCATACTCACCACCCACACTCACCAGCCACACTCACCACACTCACTCAACACCCACACTCACCACCCAAACTGACCACACTCACCACCCACACTCACCACCCACACTCACTACACTCACTCACCACCCACACTCACCACACACACTCACCAGCCACACTCACCACACTCACTCAACACCCACACTCACCACCCAAACTGACCACACTCACCACCCACACTCACCACCCACACTCACCACACTAACTCACCACCCAAACACACCACCCACACTCACCACACTCACCACCCATACTCACCAGCCACACACACCACCCACACTCACCACACTCACTCACCACCCATACTCGCCACCCACACTCACCAGCCACACTCACCACACTCACTCAACACCCACACTCACCACCCACACTCACCAGCCACACTCACCACCCACACTCACCACCCACACTCACTACACTCACCACCCACACTCACCACATTCACTCACCACCCAAACACACCACCCACACTCACCACACTCACCACCCACACTCACCAGCCACACACACCACCCACACTCACCACCCACACTCACCAGCCACACTCACCACACTCACCACACCACACTCACCACCCACACTCACCACCCACACTCACTACACTGACCACCCACACTCTCCACCCACACTCACCACACTCACCACACTCACCACCCACACTCACCACCCACACTCACCACACCACACTCACCACCCACACTCAACACACTCACTTCCCACACTCACCATCCACACTCACCACCCACACTCACCACACTCCCCACCCACACTCGCCACCCACATTCGCCACCCACCATCGCCACCCACACTCACCACCCACACTCACTACCCACACTCACCAGCCACACTCACCACCCACACTCACCACCCACAATCACCAGCCACACTCACCAGCCACACTCACCACCCACACTCACCACCCACACTCACCAGCCACACTCACCACCCACACTCACCACCCACACTGACCACCCACACTCTCCACCCACACTCACCACACTCACCACCCACACTCACCACCCACACTCACCACACTCACCACACCACACTCACCACCCACACTCACCACCCACACTCACCACACTCACCACACCACACTCACCACCCACACTCAACACACTCACTTCCCACACTCACCATCCACACTCACCACCCACACTCACCACACTCCCCACCCACACTCGCCACCCACATTCGCCACCCACCATCGCCACCCACACTCACCACCCACACTCACCACCCACACTCACCACCCACACTCACCACCCACACTCACCACCCACACTCACCAGCCAACTCAGCACCCACACTCACCACCCACACTCACCACACTCACCACCCACACTCACCAGCCACACTCACCACCCACACTCACCACACTCACCACCCACACTCACCACCCACACTCACCAGTCACACTCACCACACTCACCACCCACACTCACCACACTCACCACCCACACTCACCACCCACACTCACCAGCCACACTCACCACACCACACTCACCACCCACACTCACCACTCACACTCACCTGCCTAGCCACTTGCGCGTGTGAAGAGTTAGGATAGAGATAAGAAAAAGTTATAATGTAATAATGTGTACATATACATCTAGACCATTGTTTGTTTATCGATTGTTGTTGTTAATAAATAAGCGGATTTAACAGATCGTTGCAATTGTGTTTGTTGTGGCGAGTTGCTGCAGCCTGGGGTCTCAGGTGACTTGGGTCCAGATGTTGACTACCTTGCCTGGTACACAGGAGGTCGTGGGTTCAATTCCGACCCTGATGAGATGTTAACTACCTCGCCTGGTACACAGGAGGTCGTGGGTTCAATTCCGACCCTGATGAGATGTTAACTACCTCGCCTGGTACATAGGAAGTCGTGGGTTCAATCACGTCCCTGACGATGCCTGCTGCTGCTGTGTATTTGGAGTCTGCCCAGCTCCTGTACCTAGCCTGGCACAGCAGTCAACGCATGGCAACTGCTGGGTCTGTCCCGTGACCTGCCAGCAGCGACCCTTCGACACTTCACGTGGCCTCAGAGTGCATGCACCTAGCCTGGCATAAGTGCCGTGGTGACGTCACAAGTGGGGTGGGACACGTGTCTGAGTAACAATTCATGAGTTCTGCGCGGCCCGTCCTGGACAGAGCTTACCTAACTTATCCACACTACAAATTACAATCACCTTCACTGCCTACTCCCGTAGGCTTCTATATAATTTACGTCAACCCTTCTGCCAGATTTCCTACATCACATAAGCAGCTTACTTATCCACATTACAAATTACAATCGCCTTCAGCGGCTACTCCCATAGTCTCCGACGTTACACGTCCCCACATTTCCCAGTTCGCTTAAGAAACCACGCTTATCCGCACTACGCATTACAATCACACCAGCCGGCCACTCCCATTGATCTCCCATTGGCTCTCACGTTACCCACCCTCCACATTCCCCAGTTCACTTAAGAAACATAGCTTATCCATAGAGGCACACAGAGCACCATAGTGATACATAGAGACCCATAGAGATACATATAGACCTATAGCGATACATATATACCCTAAGAGACACACAGAGACCCATAGAGACACACAGAAACCCATAGTCATACATAAAAACCCAAAGAGATACATAGAGACACACAGAGTTCCAGAGATACACAGATATACATAGTGACCCATAGAGACCCATAGTGATACATAGAGACCCACATAGATACAAAGAGACCGATATAGATACATATAAACCGATAGAGATACATATAGACCCAGAGTGATACATAGAGAACCACAGAGAAACATAGAGACCGACAGGGACACATAGAAGCTCAACCAAGTAGCTGATAACATCATCACCATCGTGTGGAAATGTCCAGACACCCACAGAGACTCGCTGACTCACCACACAGAGACCCACAGACTCACCACACAGAGAGACCGACAGACTCACCACACAGAGACCCACAGACTCACCACCACACAGAGACCCACAAACCCACCTCACACAGAGACCCACAGACTCAGCTCACACAGAGACCCACAGACTCACCACACAGAGATCCACAGACTCATCACGCAGAGACCCACAGACTCATAACACAGAGACCCACAGATTCATCACACAAAGACCGACAGACTCATCACGCAGAGACCCACAGACTCACCACACAGATACCCACAGATTCATCATACAGATACCTACAGACTAACCACACAGAGACCCACAGACTCACCACCACACAGAGAGCCACAGACTCACCACACAGCCGTCAAACCATGGCAACTGAGTTATTGTGGTGACGTCACCGCCACGAAGTGGTGAATGGCGAATGTTGATGTGTGTGGGCTTGTGTGTGAGTGTGGTGGTGAGTATGATGGTGAGTGTGATGGTTAGTATGATGGTGAGTATGATGGTGAGTGTGGTGGTGAGTGTGATGGTGAGTGTATCATGGTTAGTGAGTAATACTGAGTGTGAGTTTGACTAATTCTCCCCCCTCTCCCTCTCGCTGTCTCTGCTTTCCCCCATAACTACCTGGCCTGGTATACAGGAGATTGTGGGTTCGATCCCGACCCTGATGCCTGCTGCTGTATATTTGGAGTTTGCCTGCCTCTGTCTCTCCCCGTGGTCGCGTGGATTTTTCTCCGGTTCCTCCGGTTTTTCCCTCCACGTTTAGAAACATTCGTTTAAAGTTTTGACTTGACTACAGCAATTCATATTCTTGGTTCTTTCGGTAAAGTCACGTAAATAGAAAATAAAAAAATCTATATATTTTTTCAAATAAAAAAAATGAAATAGAAAATGAGATAAAATGAAAATAATAAAAGCTATTTATCATATTTACTTTATTTTTATTAATTAGATTTTTATTTCATATTTTTTTTTCCATGACTTTACCGAAAGAACCAAGAATATGAATATTCGTTGAAAGTATTTGGCTGCTATAATTTACACGTGACGATGAGCCACTTCGTTGAGCTGACATTGGTGCCAAGTCGCTCCTGAAAAAGAGATGTTTAGCTCAGTGAACTGTTGTATACTAACCCTTCTTCCAAAATTGATATTAATAATGTTTGATGATATTTTTATATATTATCTTTTTACTTGTTTTTTTAATGAATGAAAACACACCAAAGCGCAGCAAACTGCAAAACACCAGGTGTTGTTAAGTAATGAACTGGAGGAGGGCTAGGATGGCAGAATTTGCAACCTTGCTTCAAGGAAAGATAAGGCCTGATGAACGGGCACATGTCACCCGTGCAGGCGGCAGAGACAGTGGGAGAGTCAGCCAGACATAGTTAAGGCAAAAAGCCCAACCATCCTGCATGGTTTTAAAGTAACGTCAAAATTCGAAATTCAACAACAGAGTAGGCTAAATTATCGATCCTCGCGCTCGCTCAAATTGGAGACCAGGCTGCGAGCTACATCAATGAACCATTGCCCATTTGCTAATCCAATACTGAATGTTAATATTACTGAAGTCAAAACAAATTCTATGACCTCAGCACATGGGCGAATAATAGGGCAGTGTCAACTCAAAGGCAATGGAAGGGAACAGAGGCGCCTTTGTCTAAATCACAACCACAGAAAGCCAGGAATCATCACTGATTGTGTGTTTAGGGATTCCGAGCTAATTGGAACACGTTCACACAGGGAGGAGGTAGAAATACGCCTTGTCCTCCTGCAGCTGAGGGAGCAAAGATAAACCCAAAAAGGCCAAGGAAGTGGGTCAGCTCAAGGCTGTGTGCACAGGGGAGGGAGCTGATTAAGAATAACACTCCCAGAGCAGAAGGTTGGAGGGCCACAGTGAGACGAGAATAAGAGTGTTGTATATCTCTCAAGGATGCAGACTCAGCTGAACAACAAGGCTGCGGGGGTCACCAGAAGTTCGCGTTCGCCTAGTTAAGACAAAAAGCTCAATTATTCTGTATTGCTATTAAAGTAACGTTAAAGTCGGAATTTAACAACAGGGTAGGCTAAAGTTATTGATATTCACACCCACTCCAATTAAACCAGGCCACAAGTTACGCCTACTGAACCATCACCATCATTAAGTCAATATTAAATGTTATTTCCATCTATACAACTCGACCCGAAGCATATGACAATCAGAACCTTCCTAAGTCAAAATTGAATCGCACCCAGACAGGAGCGAATAGTCGATATAAGGTTGAAGAGGGAAGGAAATTAAGAGCACGGCGAACTGCAAACGTAAGCAAAAAGCCGGGAACGACACCAACCCAGCGACCCACCAGCCCAGCAACAGCGAGTCGGGCTTCGACAGGCCATAAAAGTAGAAATAATAACTCCCGGGGTCAGGGGACACAAGAAGAAGCAGGCAGACAAAAACCAGAACTGACTCCAAGGTTCAACCGCCCTCACCTACAAGGAGTGACGGAAATTAATGAGGCCTTGAGTTAACGGCGTCAGCTGGACAGCAACAACAACGGCGAGCAGAGATAGGGTGGGGCAAAGACTGCGGGGCTATGAAATGCAACTTCATGTCAGTAAAGCCCTGACAAACAAGTTAAGTTAAAGACATCACAATACATAATATCGTACATAACATCAATGTTAACGCTATTCACCGTAAACTATATTCCGCTTATATAACCATGCAGACACCAAGGAATACGAATTCCTAGGATCAAGAAACTTACCCCTTAACCTAAGATATCGGAAATAAATTAATAATAATAAGCATATGCATGAAAAGACAAAAGTAAAACTTATGGAAAAGCCAGGATAACGGGATGAATCACCACCAGGTCGAATATAAAATACATAATAAAAGAGCGATGTTAAACCCAGGGTCGGAGAGAAAGGGAGATCCCGGCCGTCTTTGTATCCCCGCAGCGCGGGATATGAGTGTGTATACGCTCGCGGAAACACCTCCACTTGAGTCAAGCACCACGATGGGAAACGACAGACCTTATTTTACATACAGAATCATAACTGTGAAATGGTAAGGGACAAATGTTAAAACTTTTTAACCATTTCTTTGTGCGTCGGTGAGGGTCGGAGGGAGTGTTGCCCCTCCCTCCAGGTCGTGCAACACGGACAAAGACGCCTATGAGACGATTTGTAACGTCTGTGTTTTGGTTCATGAAGAAGGCCAGACAAGAGATAATATCGCACCCAGACAGAGAGACGACTATGAGGCAATTTGTAACATCTGATTGTTTGCTCGTGGATTTTATGGAGGGAGTATGACAACGGAATATACCGTGGGTGATGCACACAAGGACATACGGACGTACGGACACACACATGGACACACCTACCTACGGACAGATCCTGACACAGCAAAAATCGAAAGAAACCCCGCCTTGTGGGCAGGATCCAAAGGGATTTTTCGGCATAAAAGAAAGGACCCTGAGCATTGGAAACCAGCTCGACCGGGAGGGTCGACTCAGGAGCGAGCTGCGACCAGCGGGTCGGCTCGACTCTTCAGCTCGTCTTGGACTCAGCCGAGTTCGATCGGCTCACCGGAGCCGGCTCTCGGGGCTCGACTCAAGCGGCTCCCCATCTCCTCTGCAGGCGGGCAAGACCCGCTTGACAGCTCAACTCGGCCTGCGTGGGTCAACCTCTGCCGAGTCGGAGGTCTCTGCTGCCGCCGGAGTGGGGAGGGTCGCGGTTTGGCGACGAGGCTCCGTGCTCACCCTGGTCGACGACCCAACACTGCACGCTGCGAGCGAGCTGTGGGCGCCACCTACCGACCGGGTTCCGAACTGCGACAGCATATCAACGGGCATCCGAACCAGTTCACCACGGTGACAGGGGAGCGACTGATACGTATGACGCGCACCGCCCCCTCACCACACGACCACCAGGCGTCTGTTTGACATAAAGAACCGACTCCGAACACTGACTATTCAAGACAACTCTTACCACTCAAACACACTCGAACCCATAAGCCATCCGTGGCTGTGAAGGCATCACAACGAGACCGAGTGATGGCCATCCGTCGTTTATAAGAGTATTCGTAATTTTTATCTTTAATATTTAGTGGGCTGTACTCTTAATCGCATAAATTCCCAACAGATCCATCAATACGAATTGATTCTTGGCACCTCCTTCCGCCGAGCCACGCTCACGTGGGGAGTGGTGGCCCACCAGATCCTTATCAGGTGATCTGGTCCCCAATTAGTAAACTTGGTATAAGATAACGATCTTCGGGAAAGGAGCACCGTCGCAGGCCCTTACTCCGAGCCATTCTGTTGTCAGATAACCTGCCGATGTATCTGTTGAGATTGGTGCCTTTAAGAATGATAACTGTTTTGATTGTGTTTTTTTATCGCCGTATAATCTTTCAAGTATCTTTCAGTCATAATCGCCGCACGTACTCGCATCCTCTACAGAATATTCAACTGTCCCGTGACCCAAGGTGCTAACAACGTGATAAGGGTTGCGTATGATCAATAAAAAGTGCGGTACTGCGTGAACAATATTGAGTATAATCATTCATTAACGTTAAGGTTTTTCTTAGCATAGTATTTGCATATTTTAACGACTCTCTCTCTCACTAACAACCATCGCGTTATGCGGGATCCATGTGCCGTTGTCAAAGTGAAATCAGACAATCGTTGATGATACTGTATTGATGCCGTGTTGACGTTCCGGGATTGAGAGTTCGCATACTATATCATAGTTGAGGTTGAATTAGTAATAAATTGATTAATACAGAAGTGGTTGTGTGATTCTTTCCTGAAATCTATGCATAAGATCTGCTTCTGCGTTGAGATCTGAACTTGGTGACCTTAATAAACACACTAATACATACTCAGTAAATGTTAAAGCGATAACGGGGTGAACCGGGGACCTAAAATATAACCACAAATACCCACTCTGGGAATGTTAAAGCGAGAATGAGACGAACCTAGACAACGATGCCGAGTTAATCTAAGTTAATCTTGCATACTTACACCACACCTGCATAACTGCATACGATTAATTGCCTTATTCCGATCGATAACCCACCCTCGTCACCGAGGCGGGGTCTGGTTATCATAACGACTTGCATTATCATAATTACACCCACTCGCATAATTACTACGGTTACCTCTCGAATTGGCATAATTAAATGTGCATAATTACATAAATTAACATATTTCCGGATAATTACACATTTGGCCAAATTTCATTTGATTATTATTATTTTCACTGAATATTCATAACCCACATATACAACATAATAATTTCACCCACGCACGCATACAACATAACAAATTTTGATAACCAACATATACAACAGAACCTTACCTGGTGAAATGAAAATCGTTGAGACTTTATTCGAGTTTTCTCTCTCCTTCCCGAGTGCAACAACAAGCAGGAGCAGGGGGAGGAGCATTCTCCACGAAGTGGTGGTGACGACACCACGGCGCTTGTGCCACGATATGTGCACCACAGATATCCATCACATAGAGACTCATATAGTCATCACACATAGACCTATACACTCACCACGCACAGACCCTCAGACTTGCACAGATAACCATAGACTCATCACAGAGACCCATAGACTCATCAGACAGAGAATCACAGACTCAAACAGACCCACAGACTCGCACAGAGCCCTGTAGACTCTCCAAACAGAGACGCAGAGACTCACCATGCAGAAAACCATAGACTCACCACACATACCCATAGACTCACCACACAGAGACCTATAGACTCGTCACACAGAGACCCATAGATGATTCACACAGGGACCCATAGAGTCATACAAAAACGCATAGACTCATCACACAGAGAACCACCGACTCAAACAGACTAGCACAGAGCCCTATAGACTCCCAAAACAGAGACACATAAACTCACCACACAGAAACCCATAGACTCACCACAGAGATCCATCGACAGACCCAAGGGCTTGCATGTGAATGTGTGGTGATGTAGTTGAAGGTGGAGGGGGGTTACCAGCCCCTCGCACCCATCCAGAACTCCCTGTGGCCACTGTGGTGGCTGCGAGGCGACGTGAGGTTCACAGCTGGTCAGGGTTGGCGCCCCCCCCCCTCAAAATGACATTGCTCACAACCACCGCTGCGTTATCGACCGTCACCATTCGCCAATAAGTGACAGTCACCACGGCGCCTGTGCCAGGCCAGGTGCACTTTGAAGCCACGTGAAGTGTCGAAGGCTCTTTTTCGATTTAAAGCTTTCGTGACTGTAGGGATTCATCACATATAAATTAGCAAAATATGTAACTAAACAAATACAGCCTTACATCGGTAGGACATCATCATTCATAAGAAATTCAGTACATCTTGTGAATATGATCAAAGATATTAAACTTAACCCTAATGATATTTTGGTGAGTTTTGATGTGATTTCGCTATTCACCAAGGTTCCAGTGAGCGAGTCGCTTAAATTACTTGATACACTGGTAAAGAATACAGGTTTACCAAAAGATATTCCGAAACTCGCAGACCATTGTTTAAATAACACTTACTTCTTATGGAGAGGCGAATTCTTTAAACAAAGGGAGGGAGCAGCAATGGGCTCTCCTTTATCTCCTGCTATAGCAAATTTGTACATGGAAAACTTTGAAACCAGAGCACTTGCCTCGAGCACATTAAAACCATCCTTTTGGTTTAGATATGTGGATGACACTTTGGTTGTCTGGCCACATGGTAAAGATACACTTAACGATTTTCTAAATCATCTCAATGCACAAAACCCGACCATTCAGTTCACCATGGAAACGGAGGTGAATAACACACTCCCGTTCCTGGATATTTTACTTGGGCATGGCCTAAATGGTAACATAACACACAGCGTTTACAGAAAGCAAACGCACACTGATGCCTATCTGAATGCAGATTCGCATCACCACCCAGCTCAAAAATCCTCTCTTATCAAGACGCTCATACATCGGGCTAAAACAGTGTCAGATGGTGAAAGTCTAGTGAGAGAGATTAAACATGTTAAAGAAGCACTAAGACAGAATGGCTACAATAATGTTCAAATTAACAGAGCACTAAATGCCAAATCACGATCGCAAAGCAACACTGCTGAAAGCGATCAGATTATTAAAACAATAAAATTCCATTTTTCTCAGGAGTAACTGACAAATTAGCCCGTATTTTGCAAAAGCAAAATATTACAGTAAGATTTGGTACGGTACACAAAATTCAACAACTAGTAACGTGCACTAAAGACGAATTACCTAAATTATCAACAGAAGGTGTATATCGGATTAATTGTGTATGTGGCAGATGCTATATTGGACAGACAGGGCGTAACGTTAGTGTAAGACTAAAAGAACACCAGAGAAATATTAAATTATCACAAACACAACTGTCGGCAGTGGCAGAACATGCATGCCAACAGGGACACTCAATTGATTTTGACAACGTTGAAGTGTTGTGTAAAACTAGTTACTACTGGCAAAGACTAATTAGAGAATTGATTGAAATTGAGAGAAACAGAAATAACTTTAATCGCTCAGACAGCTACAGGCTTAGTGCGGCCTGGAAGCGTATTATTAAATAAGATACATTACAATTCCTTATAAGGGAAACAAACACTAACTGATTACTAATGTAGCATAATCACAATAAAGCACATTCCAAATGATTACTAATCTACAACTCGCATCGTAATAATAGCCTGATTACTAATCTAGTATATAATTACAATAACTCCCCCCTCAAATCTTTGCACCTGATGAGTTAATGAGTTAATGATGACGTCACCCTGCTGCTGCTCTATATAAGAACGGGAGACACAGCAGAGCCTCACCATTCTGGCGAATTGCCCGATGAGGAGGGGGGGGTGGTGCGGTGCGGTGCCTCTGTATCTCTGCTGGTGTCGTGCCAAGTCTCGGCTCCCTGGCTGCCTGGCCAGTGGCAGCCTCGCAGACGCTCGGGGGTATGGCGACCAAGCGCTCTGGGGTGGTGAGCCGAGGCGAGCGGGCCGGTGGGACTGCTGCTGAGGCGGAGTATGGTGAGGTGGGACTGCCTGGAGGAGGGAGGCCCGCAGAGGAGAGGGACGAGGCGCAAGCATCTACCTCGAGGCGAGCGGAGGAGGACGACTGGTGGCAGCGGGCGAGGAAGGGAGAGGAGCCGAGGAGGAGTGGAATGGTGTCGGCCAGCCCAGGAGAGGAGGCGGAGGAAGCACCGAGCTCGGCGGGCCTGCAGGCGCAAGGTGCCCAAAGCGACGCTGTCCAGGCAAGTACTGGACCTGTGGGGGCAGGGCGGCCCCAGGAGCGCGCAGGGCGGTGGCGCGGAGGATCGGGGGGGAACTTCACCCCTATACACGCTAAGCGGCATAACTGCGTGCGGGTGTCCTTTAAGGAGGACGTGCCAGAGGAGGTCACGATCGACAGACCGAGGTTCGTACGGACGGTGATGGTCGAAATTCTGAAGGTGGATCCGGCAGATCTGTTTTGCTTGATAGCCTTGCCAGGTGGCAGGGCTTTTGAAGTGAGCTTTAAGACAAATAACTTACTGCAGCGTTTTATGACTTTGTTCGAGGAGAAGGCGGGGGAACGGCTACTGTCACTGCTCAAGATCCAACTGCTCTCTGAGCTCGATACAAAAGTGGTCACCATATTTCTGTACAACGAGGCTCTGCCAGACCACGACGTCGAGGTGTGGCTGAGGCAGCACTGCCTGGTGCTTTCGGACAGTAAACGGGACAAGGACTCTTTAGGGATCTGGACGGGCGCCAGACAATGGCGAGTGAGGTTGAAAACGGCAGAAGCGGCTCTGCAACACATCCCGAGCGCCCTGAACATTGGTGGCAATAGGGGCTACGTGGTGTACGCGGGGCAGCCGAAGATCTGCAGGCGATGTGGGGGAAGCGGCCATCTGGCTGCAGCGTGCGAGGCACGGATATATTTCCGATGCAAGGCACGGGACCACGTTGTTACAGAATGCTGCGCCCCGGCATTGTGCAACCTATGCGGGAATAAAGACCACCTGTACAGGGACTGCCCGCTCTCGTACGCAAACAAGGTCCGCGCACATAGGAGCAGGGTGGCGGATGGAGAAGGTGAGGTGGCCGAGGACGGGCTGAAGCCAACACAGCCCGGCGGGAAGATGGAGGACGGGGTTGGAGAGGAGGGCAGACAGGGTACGCCACTGCAGGACGAGAGGGAGGAGGGGGAGATGACGTCGGAGAAAGACGCGGATACCACGGGCCAGCAGGTGGAGCACCCCGGGGACAAGGACGAGGAGCCCGTGGGAAAACCCCCCGACCCAACGGTGGTTGACTGGGCAGAGGCGGGGGAAGATGGGGAGGAGCAGCAGAGGGAGAGCACCAGGAGGGAGAAATTCAAGAAGGTGATGAAAAGGAAGCAGAAAGCGCCACGTGGCCCAGCGAGGACGACCCCCAAACGGGACCTGGAGGCAACAGACTCCTCGACGGACGCGAGGTCGTCGGACGATGGAAGGGTGGGGACAAAGACCAACCAAGGGAGAAGGTCGGCCCCGGAGCTCAAGACTGCGGGGCAGCTGCTGGTCTTGGCAGATAAAAACTGCTACAAAATATTAGACGAAGTGTCTGAGTAGGCGGGGGGGGCAAATCTGAATGGACCTCTCCCTAGCCTCGGTAAATGTGAGGGGGATGAGGGGCAGGGCCAAGAGGAGGGCTGTATTGAACTACCTACAGGGCTTGAAAAAGGACGTCTATTTCCTGCAGGAGTGTGGATTTCCATACTCCCTCAGTCGGGAGGAGCTCGCCAGGGAATGGGATGGACGATGCTACTGGTCCGGTAGTAACGTTAATAAGAACTCGGGTGTTGTCATTCTCTTCGGAAGAAGGAACGTGGAAATACAGGAGGCCCGAGAGGTGGTCCCGGGACGACTCCAATATATCGACGCTTCATACGATGGCGTGGCGGTCCGTCTGATCAACGTGTATGCCTCCACACGCTCCCCGGAACGAGTGGAGCTCCTGGAGAATGTGGCTGTCTTGCTACTAACAAGAAGACACGTAATTGTGGGGGGAGCTTTTAATTGCCCTTTGTCTCTGTCAGATACGTTGCCAGCCACCGGAGGCCGGCGGTTGGACCCCTCTTCCAGGAGGTTAGCTGCCCTGATTAGTGACTTCGAACTGAAAGACACTTACCGGTTGGAGCACCCAAAACGGCCGGGCTACACGTGGTCCAGCTGTTTGGGCACTTTACACTCGAGGATCGACTATCTTTTCGTCTCTGCTAAAGTGAAGGCAGAGAGGGTGGAGATTGAACCCTTTTTCTTCTCTGACCATAAGTTGATTGCCGCGAGGCTCTGAATTCCAGGAGGCCTGAGATTGGGAAGAGGGATGTGGAGACTGAATACGGGGCTGCTGGCAGACAAAAAGGTTGTGGGGGAATTCGTCAGTCAATATGAGCAGTGGAGGAGCCTACAATGCTGCTTCTCCACTATGGCCGAGTGGTGGGGGATGGTAAAGGTGCGAATTAGGGACTTTTTCCAGATCCTGGGCAGGAGGAGGAGTGTGATGGGTACTCTGCGAAAATTGAATGGGAGATTGGAAGGAGCCTATAAACTGCTGGAAGTGGGATTTCCAGTCATGGGGGAAATAAGCCAGCTGAAAGATAAGGTTTTCAGGTTATTGAAGAGGCGCTCAGCGCAGCTCGCTTTTAGGGCGAGAGTGAAGGAGGTGGAAGAAGGTGAGCAATGCACGAGATTCTTTTTCAAGAAATGCAGGAAAGAGGACAACACAATTCGCAAACTAATAAGACCCAGCCTAGGAAAGCTTACGCAAACGGAGGAAATAGTAGAGGCTGCGAGGGGTTACTTTAAGGAAATATACACGAGTAGACAGTCACAGGTGGGGCCACGAGACACCATGCTAGGGGAGGTAGACAGGGTAATCGAGGCTCCGGGTAAGATGAACAAGCCTATCCTGATGGCAGAACTGGAAGAGGCGGTAGCAGGGCTACATCGGCAAAGGGCACCAGGGGAGGATGGGATACCAGCGAAATGTTATATCACGTTCTGGAGTACCATCCAAGAGGATATGTGGCACATGTGTAGTGGTGATACGCGCTGGGGTAGCGATCAGGTGCCAGCGCGTTGTGATTGGATGTGTGTGTGGTGACGCGCGCTGACGGTGAGGGATCAGGGGTCAGCGCGGGATCGTGGGTTGTGTGGTGCTGATTGGCTGGGTGCCGGTGACGCGCTGGTGTGGGAGTGATCGGGTGGCAGCGCGGCATGATTGGTTGGTGAGTGGAAACACGCGCTGGGGGAAAGAGGATCGTAGAGATAGCGCGTTGTGATTGGTTCACTAAGGAGCGATGCTCACATCGAGGTCCGCATCCGCTCTGTCTCCCGGGAGGAGGGACTATATAAGGTGATGCGCACAGGCGCACGGGGAGAGTGTAACCAGCGAAGACTGAAGACGGAGAGGAAGAGATAGGGCCCTGCGGTACCTAGTCCCGCAGTCCTGTGAGGTCCGGGACTCTGTGTACCCCAGAGGCGGAGTGTAGGGTGAGCATGCAGTGTCAGCATGCAGAGTGTGTAGCCAGAGGCATAGGGTCTACATGAGACGAGTCTACACGAGACGAGTGATGTGTGTGTGTGTGTAGCCAGAGGCATAGGGTCTACACGAGACGAGTCTACACGAGACGAGTCTACACGAGACGAGTCTACACGAGACGAGTCTACACGAGACGAGTCTACACGAGACGAGTCTACACGAGACGAGTCTACACGAGACGAGTCTACACGAGACGAGTCTACACGAGACGAGTCTACACGAGACGAGTCTACACGAGACGAGTCTACACGAGACGAGTCTACACGAGACGAGTCTACACGAGACGAGTCTACACGAGACGAGTCTACACGAGACGAGTCTACACGAGACGAGTCTACACGAGACGAGTCTACACGAGACGAGTCTACACGAGACGAGTCTACACGAGACGAGTCTACACGAGACGAGTCTACACGAGACGAGTCTACACGAGACGAGTCTACACGAGACGAGTCTACACGAGACGAGTCTACACGAGACGAGTCTACACGAGACGAGTGAAGTGTGTGTAGCCAGAGGCCTAGAGTCTACACGAGACGAGTGAAGTGTGTGTAGCCAGAGGCCTAGAGTCTACACGAGACGAGTGAAGTGTGTGTAGCCAGAGGCCTAGAGTCTACACGAGACGAGTGAAGTGTGTGTAGCCAGAGGCCTAGAGTCTACACGAGACGAGTGAAGTGTGTGTAGCCAGAGGCCTAGAGTCTACACGAGACGAGTGAAGTGTGTGTAGCCAGAGGCCTAGAGTCTACACGAGACGAGTGAAGTGTGTGTAGCCAGAGGCCTAGAGTCTACACGAGACGAGTGAAGTGTGTGTAGCCAGAGGCCTAGAGTCTACACGAGACGAGTGAAGTGTGTGTAGCCAGAGGCCTAGAGTCTACACGAGACGAGTGAAGAGTGTGTAGCCAGAGGCCTAGAGTCTACACGAGACGAGTGAAGAGTGTAGACGGAGGCAGAGGGTCTACACGAGTCAAGTACAGGGTGCTATAAGAAGAATAGAGGTTACGAGTTGTACCGGTGTATGGTGACCGTACTCGGAAGAATAGAGACCACACGTTGTATCGAGATAAGTGAAGATTTAATAAAAGAAGTGTGTTACCCGTCAAGGAGTTTCCTGCCGTCATTTCCAATACTTCAACTGGCGTCAGAAGTGAAACTGTCTTCCAAGCATGGATACAAGGAAGACCAATCGGACCCACGGGATTGACCGCGAGGACAACCTTGACGACCCGGGCCAGCTGCCGTCGGGGGGTGAGGACGAAGAATGGCCCACGCTGCAGGATCCGCCGGCGGCGCCGGAGGAGCGACGGGGGACCGGGGCCGTGCTCCGTGAGGCGCACTCTCGTCTGGCGGAGCTGCTGCTCGCCGCCGCGTCCATCCTGGCGGAAATCAGCTCGTCGGCTGGAGCGGAGATGGCGGCGGACATTCTACAGGGTCGCCCCGCAGATTCCCGCCAAAATGACTTGGCGATTCCCGCCATTTCATCGGCGTCGACTTTTGGCGGGAACGGCGACCGCCACGTGGCGGCGGTTCTCCAAGTGCGCCCTCTTACGTCATCAACGCGCGCTGCGGACCGCCATCAGTCATCCGCCATTGGGGCCGCCATCTTACACACCGACGGGGCGGCGGGAAGGAACCACGACGCGGAGGACGACTTCATTTTTCAACAGCGCCTCCCCGCATTGTCAGCCTTCAAGGCGGAAGGCGGGGACTGGGGCCAATTTCAGCGCAGGTTTTTGGCGCATCAGGAGATGTCTGCCTGGTCCGATGCTACGGCGCTGCGGGCACTGCCTGCCATGTTGGACGACAACGCGCTCGCGGCCTTCATGTCAGCTCGGAGGTCGGACCGCTCCACGCTTAAGGCAGCGCTGGGTCTCATGGCCAAGGTCTACGGACCTCCCTCGGCGTGCCGCCATCATTTTTATGCAAGGCGGAAGGCGGACACGGAGACCGCGCTCGCCTATCGCACGGCGTTGCTGGCTCTCGCCGATGCTGCATTCCCTCGGATGGACAAGGAGGGCCAGGATGCGATGGTTTTGGAGCAGCTGCTTAAGTTGGCGCAGGACCTGGGGGTCCCCATCAACACGGCCGACGAGATCGACATTTCTTCCTTACGGGTCGCTACGAGTATACAAGCGCACGAGGCCCTTCAACGCAAACAGGGGATCGTCTGCAACGCTGCCGTGGCCTCAGCTCCAGGTCCGGTGATCACCGAACCCCAAGTCGTCAGTCCACGAGAGGAGGCGTTCACCGCGGGACGACCAGGGGACTGGAGGTCGGGGGGTCGGTCGCCTCTGCAATCGGCTCGCAAGCTGGAGCAACCGAGATCACCGACGACCCTCATCACGTGCTATAACTGCGGCCTCCGGGGCCACGTGGCGTCCGGTTGCCGCGCTCCCCGTCAGCGCACCATGGGATCTCGGCTGGACGACGACCAAGGCCCCAAGGCATCCCTACGAACCCCGGCAAGTCGCGGCACCTCACATGCTCGGCCCACACACTCGACACGCATGGGCCGTCGCGGAGCGACGGAAGAGGGCCGGTTAGGGTTCGGGGATTCGGTTCGGCGAGGGGGTTTCGGCCGGGACCGGAGAGACATTGAATGGTCGGAGTTGGGGCATAGAATTGTGGCTGCTTCAGCGGGTTCATCCGTCGTTGCGGGTTCTATTGATGGGGTCGAGGTCAGGGTATTGGTGGACACGGGGGCGTCGGCGACTATTATATCGGACCTCATTTATAACATTCTCCCCATCCAATGCCGTCCGCTGCTCCCAGTGGATGTGCCATTTTTCGCCGCAAATGGGGGATCGTTAGGCATTATCGGTCCAGATTAGGGCGTCCATTTGCATTCGGGATATCAAATTGTCGGGACCCGTTTTCGTTTCGTCTTCTTTGGCGGTTCCTTGTCTATTGGGCACTGATTTTTTGGCTAAGATGCCCATTAAAATTCTAATCGATCAGCGTTGCATTGAACTACCTTCGGGTCGCCGTATTTCATTTTTGACGAGCCCTACTGAGATTCGGACGGCGTGCGCCACGATACAAGCATTGGCGACGCAGACCATGCACGTGCCCCCGGGTTCACAGATGTTAATTCCCCTCCGGTTGCGGAAACCATGGGTGGAGGGGACTTCGGAACAAGGCATGCTTTTGGGTCCTTCTAACAGGGCTGTCGGGGGGGTCGATTTGTCGGTGGCTCACACTTTGGTTCGGGCGGACAAGGATCCGTTTGTGATGGTTTTAAACGCTGGGTCGCGGCCAGCCGTCATTCAGCAGGGTACCGTGCTGGCTCACGCGGCGCGGGTTCCTGCGGAGGAGCGGCTGGTTGCGCACGTTGATCCGAGCCCCACGCAGAACATTGAACCGAGGGAGGACCTTGAATGGGTCCATTCGCTGTGCGCGGGCTCGGACGATTTGTCAGGGGTGCAGTTGGGTGCACTGCGCGAGTTACTAATGGAATTTTCTGATGTGTTCAGTAAACATAAATATGACATTGGGTGTACGGATTTGTTACGCCACCACATTGACACGGGCGATGCGGCACCGGTCAGGCTAAATCCCTTCCGACTGAGTCCTGCTGAAAAGGAACATGTTCAGTCGGCCGTTAACGATATGCTTGAAGCCGACATTATTTCGCCTTCCTCCAGTCCTTGGGGAGCACCTATTGTGCTGGTTAAGAAGCAAGACGGGTCCTTGCGATTTTGCGTAGATTTCCGTCGCCTGAATAAGATCTCTGTGGCTGACGCGTATCCGCTCCCCAGGATGGACGAGTCCCTCGATGCATTGTCTGGTGCGCGATATTTTTCGACTCTTGATTTGTTATCGGGGTTCTGGCAGTTGCCACTCGACGAAGAGTCTAAACCTAAGACAGCATTTCGGACTCCAGGGGGGCTGTTCCAGTTTAACCGGTTACCCATGGGACTTCACTCCTCTCCAGCGACGTTTCAGCGCCTTATGGAGTTGGTTTTGTCGGGCTTGCAATGGGAGACGTGCTTGATTTACCTTGACGATGTCATTGTTTTCAGTAAAACATTTGAGGAACACCTCCAGCGATTGAGAGGGGTGTTCTTGCGAATGCGATCGGCTAAATTAAAGTTTAAACCGGCCAAATGCCACCTTTTTCGTAAGTCCGTTAGATACTTGGGTCACATTGTCGACTCTAAGGGGATCTCTACCGATCCCGCGAAGACGGACTGTGTCAGTTCATGGCCGACACCCACGTCAGTTGCAGACGTGCGCAGTTTCATCGGTTTTGCTTCGTATTACCGCCGATTCGTTGAGCACTTCGCCACTATTGCAAAACCCTTGCACGCTCTAACGGTGAAGGGTGTGAAGTTCAAATGGGGACCGGAAGAGGAGGCCGCGTTCTGCGCCCTCCGGGACGCCTTGGTGGGTGCCCCACCCTTGCGTTATCCGGATTTTGCGAGTCCCTTCTTGCTAGATACGGATGCTAGTGTAGTACTCTTATGACTCGTTCACACCGGAGTTGGAGGCACACTTGTTTATTTAACACCACACGTTGTGACATACACACTGAGGGGGTATCGGCCCCCTCACCCGTCTATCTGAGGACACACCTCTAGGCTAAACCTAGCCTGCCTCAGAGTCCTCCTCTCGTGGACTAGGGGAGGCTATCTTGGCCCGACACTGGTCAGTCGGGCCCGGTACTCAGAGTCCAGACCAACCCTGGCTCTGGCTCTGGCACCACGCCACTGACTCGAGCCTGCGCGGTCCTGACAAGGACGGCGTAGCAGGGGGAGACCAGGGCTCTATCTGGGACGTCTTCCGTCTTCTCTTCTTAGCTAACCAACTCCCCCTAGCCCCCCGATACATTTCCCTTTTATACCTGAGGGGTGGGGCCCCGGGGGATCGTAACGTCCGAAGCGCGGACGTCGTAGAGGGCACCTGCCCGTGCACTGACGTAGCCCCGCCCACTGTGCTAGTTTCCCGTTGGATCCCATACATATCCGCTCGACACATATTCCCTCCGTAAGACCCCTACATCACCCCCCCCTGTACAGCTCGCAGCCGTCCCGGCTGCAACATCGACAATAAAAGTTTATTCAGCCCTCGATACCCCAGCGTGTGCCTCATTTTTTTTTTTTGAACAATAACGCAACGAGCATAACACCAGGAAGAAAGAAAAAAAATAATCCGACGAACCCCCCCCCCCCCGCGAATAAATACGAAAACCGTAGGACGAGCGTATATACACGTGTATCTTTACCTGGAGTCCCCCTCCAGCCCCCCCACAGACGACGCACAACACACACAACACACACAACACACACAACACACACAACACAATAATCGTACAACGCAGCGCGGCACGTGCCGGGAACACAGCACGGACGCCCCACACCGTGAGCACAACATGCGAATGTACACCGGAAGAGAAAGCACAAAAGACCCAAAAAAAAAATTTTTTTTTTCTTCTCTCTTTTTTTTCACAAGAGTCTGCGCATTTTTGCGCGCGTTCTCGCCGCCGGCCCGTCACACGGGACAGGCGCGGCCGGCAGGTCGTCGGCCGGCAGGTCGTTGGCCGGCAGGTGTTCGTCACAGAGCGAGTCTGTTGCCGACGTCGCAAGACCCTCAGCATCCCCTGCGGGGGTCGTCGGGCGTGAGCCCGTCACTCCCGGTGCGCCTGGGGGTGGGACAGCCGGCAGCACGTTAGGCGGGAGCAACGGAGAAGACCCCTCTGAGTCGGACGCCCCCCCACATGCTTGGCCACGCGCGTGTGTAGTGGGATCTCGCACCGCAACGAAGGGTTTTAGCCTGGCAGGGTGTACAAACCACCGGCGCCTCCCCCATTGAATGCGCACGCACTGAGGTCTCAGGACCTCAACCACCTCGACGGGACCCCGCCACGGTCGCAGCAGTTTAGAGGAGGACGCGAGCGGTACCTGGGGACAGTGCAACCACGCCCTGTCCCCCGGCTTCCACTGTATTACATGCGCGCGACCCATTCTGAGGCGCTCATTAGCCCTCTGCCGCCTGGCAGAATTTTGCATGGCAGCATCCCGAGCCTCCGTTAATTTTTCCCGGTTGAATTTAACGTGTTCGGCCAATTGAGTCTTTCCGTGCGGCGCCGGGATCTGCAGTTGGGCCTGAACAGGTGGCTCCGGCTCGCGGCCGTACATAAGGAAAAAGGGGGAAAATCCCGTCGCAGTATGGGGGGCCAACCGGTATGCTGACAGGACCCCCTGAATTTTCAAATCCCAATCCGTCTGTGAGTCAGAAACGTGCTGCGACAGCATCGACGTGATGGTACGATGCAACCGCTCGACCATCCCGTCGGTTTGTGGGTGATATGGAGAGGTGCGAATCTTTTTAGTGCCAAGGATGTCACAGACCTGTTTGAGCAATTTGCTTGAAAATTTTTTACCCTGGTCAGTCAGCAGCCTCTCGGGAGCACCTTTGTCAAGGACGTATCCCTGGACAAAGGCCTCCACGATGGCTGCCGCCGACTGGTTGGCCAGGGGCCAGGCCATAGGCCAGCGCGTGAAATATTCAACCCCGGTTAGCAAATACCTATTTCCCCTAGGGGTGGCGGGGAACGGTCCTAGAATGTCCAGCGCGACGAGTTCGTTCACCCGGGAAACCCTGATAGATTGCAGGGGCGGGTTCGACTCCTTCGCTGGTGGTTTGCGCTGCGCACATCTAGGGCACGATGCTAGCAGATCCCCGACATCCCTTGTCATGCCCGGCCAAAAGAAATCAAGTTGGAGCAAGGCCAGGGTCTTTTGGGTACCCAGGTGGAGGAGGTGCTCGTGAGCGGCCCACACCACCCTACCCCGTAACCCCGAAGGGACCACTAGCCGGTGGCGATGGGATTTCCCGTCCCAATGCATTAACAACCCACCGAGCATTTCCCATGCGTCGGCATCACCCCTCCCCCGCCCCCGGTCCCCGACGCGGCGGCGCAACGCAAGGAGGGAAGTATCTTCCATTTGCAACCGGCCCCATTCCGTAGCAGGCAACCCCAACAGGGAATCAGAACCCTGTTGTGCGATAGAATTAGTCATTGATGCGGCGTCATCAGCAGCCGCCAAGACCGGGACAGGCAATTCAGCAGGATGCCTGCACCGACCCGACCCCAGGAGGCATGCGCATTCGGGGGTGGTCGGCATGCGTGACAGGGCGTCCGCGTTGGTGTGGCGAACGCCCTTACGGTACGTGGTCTGAAAATCAAAATCCTGGAGAACCTCCAGCCATCGAGACAATTGTCCCGATGGTTGTTGGACTCGCAGGGCGTACTGTAGCGCTGCATGGTCTGTACGGACGGTGAAACACTGTCCGTACAGATACGGCCGGTACTGCTGGATGAAGTAGACAATTGCCAGCAGTTCCCGACGCGTGACACAATATCGTTGCTCCGCCGGAGACAACACTCGGCTACCGTACGCGACCACCCGTTCGACGCCCTCGACCACCTGGGACAGCACGCCCCCAATACCTGTGTTGCTCGCGTCAGTATCGAGCACAAAGGGTTTTGAGAAATCAGGATAAACCAGGGGAGGGGCATTAACCAGAGCGTCCCGAAGTGAGCGAAACGCAGCCTCCTCCTCCTGTCCCCAATGGAAACGGACCCCCTTTGACGTCAAAGCGTGCAGGGGTTTAGCAATGGTGGCAAAGTCCGCGACAAAACGTCGGTAGTATGACGCGAAACCCACAAAGCTCCTGACCTCTCCCACCGAGGTGGGAGTCGGCCAGGAGCTGACGCACTGCGTTTTGGCGGGATCGGTAGCAATACCCGAGCGCCCTACGATGTGCCCCAAATAACGTACCGATTCGCGCAACAAATGACACTTTTGGGGTTTAAATTTCAAATTAGCAGCCCGCATTTTGAGGAAAACGGCCCGCAACCTCTGGAGATGCTCGTCGAATGTTCTGCTAAAGACGATAACGTCGTCCAAATAGATTAAACACGAATCCCACTGCAATCCAGCCAAAACCAATTCCATCAATCGCTGGAAAGTCGCCGGCGCCGAGTGTAATCCCATCGGCAACCGGTTAAATTGGAAGAGACCATGTGGCGTACGGAAAGCGGTTTTAGGCTTAGATTCATCATCCAGAGGAAGCTGCCAGAATCCCGAAAGCAAATCCAATGTGGAGAAGAATCGCGCCCCCGCCAAGGCGTCGAGTGATTCATCAATACGGGGAAGCGGGTATGCGTCAGCAACGGAAATTTTGTTGAGGCGGCGAAAATCGACGCAAAACCGCAACGATCCATCCTGTTTCTTTACCAGAACGATCGGTGCTCCCCACGGGCTGGTAGAGGGAGAAATTATATCGGCGGCTAACATGTCATCAACAGCCGATTTGACATGTTCCTTCTCGGCGGGACTCAGCCGGAAGGGATTTTGGCGTATGGGCGCGCTGTCACCAGTATCAATATGGTGACGCAGCAATTGGGTGCAGCCCAGATCGAATTTGTTTTGACTAAACACATCGGCGAATTCGTGCAACAGTGTCCTAAATTTTTGACGCTCTACGTCCGACAGGTCCGTCGATCCCGCACAAAGCGCCTCAAGCCACCCTTCATCGGTGTCCGAATGTGGAGTCGGCAGAGTGGCAGCATGCACGTGATTTGCGACAGACTCCTCACAGGGCACCGGCGTTGCGTGAGCAAGCACGGTCCCCTGGGGAATTACCACGGCCTGCGACCCCACATTGAGGACCGCGATGAAGGGGTCCCCGTCCCCCCTCACAATGGTCTGAGCGGGAATCAAATGCGGCCCGCTAACCCCAGCCCTAGATGGGCCGAGCAGGACACCCTGGTCCCCAAGACCCTTAGCGAAGGGCCTACGAAGCTTCAGGGGTACCAACATTTGTGCCCCTGGCGGCACGCGAACCGTCTGAACTACAAACGCGGGTACCGTCGCGAGCGCCGAACGATCCGTAGTAGGGGAAGGCAAAAACGCCATCCGCCGTCCCGACGGGAGTTCAATGCAACCCTGATTAATCATGATCCGAATCGGCATTTTGCCCAAGAAATCCGTCCCCAGCAGGCACGGAACCGCCAGCGAGGAGGACACAAAAATAGGGCCGGACAATTTAATATCACCGATCGAAATTTGCGCGCGAATCTGCCCCATGATACCCAGTGAGCCCCCGTTAGCAGCGTAGAATGGCACATTAACCGGTAGCAAGGGACGACTTTGGACAGGGAGAATGTTGTATATTAGTTCCGAAATGATGGTTGCCGACGCACCTGTATCGACGAGGATACGCACTTCGATCCCGTCAATATACCCTACTACGGCCGACGAGCCCGACGGCGCAGCTAGAACGCGATGGGCCAACACGGACCACTGGGCTGGTTCGAATTTGGTCCCCATAGTGGTTCGTGTTGGCCCCATGGCGTGCAATGTTGGCCCCCCGTTCGTTGCGGTGTGTACATGTGTAACGGGTGTGTGCTTTGGCCAAACATGTGGGGTGCCGCGACTCGCCGGGTCATGTCGGTGGAGCTTGGGAGGAGGAGGAGGGCCGGCGTCCCGGCGAGGCGTCGTCCCCCGCTGTCGAGGAGAACGGCACCCCAAGGCGACGTGGCCCCGGACGCCGCAGTTATAGCAGCGCGGGAGCGCAGGTGGTGAAGACGGGCGGTCGGGGCGGGTCGGGCCATCCCGGTCCGCCCGCGCTCCCATCCGTTGCTGCTGTCGGAAGTCGGCGGCGTAGACCTCCTCCGTCGGTGAGGTGACGGCAGCCACCGTACGGCCGGCAGCTGCCCTGCTGGCCTTCCTTCGCTGCGACAGGAGGTTGGCGTGGAGGAGGCGCGCCGCTTGGAGGGAACCCATCTCCACGTCCTCCTGCGCGACGATGGCGACGTCCAGGTCGTCCGCCAGCAGAAGGATCTTCTCGGTGACCATGGCGTCGACGCCTTGGTCATCCATACGAGGGAAGGCCGTCTTTGCGAGCGCCAGAAGGCTGGTACGGTAGGCGAGGGGCAACTCCTTCGCACCCCGCTGGCGGTCGTAGAATCGCTGCCTACACTCGGCCGATGGTCCGTAAACCCCAGCCAGCAATTGCAGCGCCATCTGAAGAGTAGAGCGCTTGTCCCTCGATGCAGACGTAAGAGCGGCGAGGGCGTCGCCGTCCAGGAGCGCCGGTAGTGCGCAGAGGGCTTCGTCGTCTGACCACCCCGCCATCTCTTGATGCGCGAGGAAGCGCCGCTGAAATCCCCCCCAGTCGCCCTCCTCAGCCACGAACTCCTTCAGCGGGGGTAGTCTTTGGTGTAGTGCCGCGACCGCCGTGGAGGACCGCACTTTGATGTCCCCGCGACTCGGCCGAGCGTCAGCACGAACGGCAGCTGTAATCGCCTGTCGCGCAGATAGTGACGCTCCGTCCGAAGGCGGTGACGCGGCAGCTCCAGCGGAGTCGATGTCGGACCCCAAGTTGAGGTTGGCCACGCCCTCGGCAGCTGCTGCGGCGATGGCGGGACTTTCAAAAGTGCCGACGTTAGAAATGGCGGGAAGGCGCAACGGCCGTCGGCTGTCCTCGCCTCGCGGTGGTCAGCAGCCCCCAGCCGAGTGATGGTCTCGAGTGTGGCGGCAGCAGCGTATAGCAGCTCCGCCAACCTCGCGTGCGCCAGCCGCAGCCCGTCGGACAGCGACTCCCCTTCCTCCCGATGGCCCGGTAAAGACTCATTCGGTCCCGGCTGCTCGTTGGCCCCCTCAGCCGTCTCTGGTACCGCACTTCCCGCGGTGTCCTCCGCCTCCTGTACCCCGGCCCGAGCTGTTCGGCGCGTGTCCATGTTCGTTGTTTACTTCTGACGCCAGATGTAGTACTCTTATGACTCGTTCACACCGGAGTTGGAGGCACACTTGTTTATTTAACACCACACGTTGTGACATACACACTGAGGGGGTATCGGCCCCCTCACCCGTCTATCTGAGGACACACCTCTAGGCTAAACCTAGCCTGCCTCAGAGTCCTCCTCTCGTGGACTAGGGGAGGCTATCTTGGCCCGACACTGGTCAGTCGGGCCCGGTACTCAGAGTCCAGACCAACCCTGGCTCTGGCTCTGGCACCACGCCACTGACTCGAGCCTGCGCGGTCCTGACAAGGACGGCGTAGCAGGGGGAGACCAGGGCTCTATCTGGGACGTCTTCCGTCTTCTCTTCTTAGCTAACCAACTCCCCTTAGCCCCCCGATACATTTCCCTTTTATACCTGAGGGGTGGGGCCCCGGGGGATCGTAACGTCCGAAGCGCGGACGTCGTAGAGGGCACCTGCCCGTGCACTGACGTAGCCCCGCCCACTGTGCTAGTTTCCCGTTGGATCCCATACATATCCGCTCGACACATATTCCCTCCGTAAGACCCCTACACTAGCAACACGGGCATTGGGGGGGTACTGTCCCAGGTCGTTGGGGGAGTCGAAAGGGTGGTCGCTTATGGTAGCAGGGTGTTGTCTTCGGCGGAGCAGCGATACTGCGTCACCCGTCGTGAACTGCTCGCCATTGTTTTTTTTGTACAACAGTTCAGACCGTATCTCTATGGTCGTCACTTTACGGTCCGGACGGACCACGCGGCGCTACAGTATTCATTGAGGGTCGCCCAACCCTCGGGCCAATTGTCACGGTGGTTGGAAGTCCTCCAAGACTATCAGTTCACGACCACATACCGTAAGGGGTTGCGACACACAAATGCCGATGCCCTGTCGCGATTGTTGCCTTGTCAGAAATGTGCGTGTCTATCGGGATCGGCGTGCTGTAACTCGCCGGTTGTGGAAGATAAAGGGGCATTGGCTGCGACCGCGGGCGCGCCAATCGGGGATGTCCCCGCTACCTCTCAGGATCGGGACTCGCTGCTCTCACTGTCGCTGAGTGAGTGGGGCCGCCTCCAAATGGCGGACAGCTCCCTGCTAGCATTGCGCCGCAGGGTGGGAGGTCCTAAAGAGGACCAGGAGCGAACTGGCTCCTATGTACTTAAACAGGGCATGTTGATGAGATGGGACATTTTGTCCCGGCGGCATGCACTGGTGGTGCCTTCTGCTGTAAGGGGGAAAGTTGTTTTGGCCGCACACGAACGCCTCTTGCATTTGGGAGTAAACAAAACGCTTGCCCTGCTTCAGCGTGACTATTATTGGCCGGGAATGGGGAGTGACGTGGTAAATATTCTGAAGGGGTGCGTTGAGTGCGCCAGACGGAAACCACCGCCCGTGCCAGCTAATCCACCGCTGCAATCTATTCAGGTCTCGCGCACTAACGAGCTCGTTGCACTCGATATTTTGGGGCCTTTTCCAGTCACGCCTAGAGGGAATAAATACCTGTTGGTGGGGGTCGAATATTTCACCCGGTGGCCTATGGCGTGGCCTCTCGCCAACCAGTCGGCAGCGGCTGTGACGGACGCCTTTGTCCAGGGCTATGTCCTGGACAAGGGGGCTCCCGAACGCTTGCTGACCGACCAAGGGAAAATTTTTTCGAGTAAATTGTTGCAAGAGGTGTGCGATCTGTTGGGTACCAAGAAGGTGCGTACCTCCCCGTACCACCCGCAGACGGACGGGATGGTGGAGAGACTTCACAAGACTTTGACTTCTATGCTGTGCCACCAGGTGTGTTAGGCACATGTAGATTGGGACCTGCAGGTCCCGGGGGTCCTTGCCGCGTATAGGATGGCCCCCCATGCAGCGACGGGTTTTTTCCCATTCTATTTGATGTACGGTCGGGAAGCCGACCCGCCCATGGAAACGCAGCTTGGCCTGTCCGCTCCATGAACTAATTCGAAATTGGCAGAACACATTAAATTCAATATTCACAAGCTGACAGAGGCAAGGGAGGCCGCACGGCTTAATTCGCGGGCTCGCCAAATTGCTAATGAACGGTTGCGGGCACGGAAGGTGTCCGTGCACGAATGGAAACCTGGTGACAGGGCCTGGCTGCATTGCCCTCAGGCACCCTTGGCTACGTCGCCTAAATTGTTGAGGCCATGGCGGGGGCCCGTGGAGGTCGTGCGCGTTGCACGGCCCCAGTGCGTTCAGATAAAATGGGGAAAACGACGGTGGTACGTCCACCCCTCCCGACTGAAACCGTTCTCGCCTCCATATGGCCTCCCATTGTGTCGTGAGGGCCGAGCATGTGACGTGACCGACGACCCAAAGGGGGAAATGTCTCTGCCTGATCCTCACATGTCTCCGCCTGATCTGCTCCCAGGTGTCTCGGAACTGACAGCTGCCGACCACCGGCGGCCGGATCTTCGCGGCGGGGCCGGCCCTTTCAGGCCCGTTCCACGCCGTCTAGAGCAGCCGGAGCCGCCGGACGGTCATCAGTGTCCCGTCCCATATGACGGACCGGCCAGACGGACTCGCGCCAGGTCACGCTACTTTGTTTGACCTGCCACGTGAGGAGTCGAGGCAGTTGGAGCGCCTCGTCACTGCGTGTAGTTGCAGAGACGCTGGGCGCGTTCATTTTCTGGAAATCGCTTTTATTATGTTGTTCGTCGGGCTGTATATAGCTTCTTATAAGGTGTTGTGTGTGGTATTAACTTTTCTTGTGTTAATTGTCAAATTGTACATAGGTTGTGTTGTTGTTGTTGTGTTACGGGGCACACTGGGGGGGTGGGGGTTTTGTTGTGTTAACGTTGTGGGAGGTTGTTGGTTAGCAGCCGGGACGGCTGCGAGCTATGTGGGGGGGGGTGATGTAGTGGTGATACGCGCTGGGGTAGCGATCAGGTGCCAGCGCGTCGTGATTGGATGTGTGTGTGGTGACGCGCGCTGACGGTGAGGGATCAGGGGTCAGCGCGGGATTGTGGGTTGTGTGGTGCTGATTGGCTGGGTGCCGGTGACGCGCTGGTGTGGGAGTGATCGGGTGGCAGCGCGGCGTGATTGGTTGGTGAGTGGAAACACGCGCTGGGGGAAAGAGGATCGTAGAGATAGCGCGTTGTGATTGGTTCACTAAGGAGCGATGCTCACATCGAGGTCCGCATCCGCTCTGTCTCCCGGGAGGAGGGACTATATAAGGTGATGCGCACAGGCGCATGGGGAGAGTGTAACCAGCGAAGACTGAAGACGGAGAGGAAGAGATAGGGCCCTGCGGTACCTAGTCCCGCAGTCCTGTGAGGACCGGGACTCTGTGTAACCCAGAGGCGGAGTGTAGGGTGAGCATGCAGTGTCAGCATGCAGAGTGTGTAGCCAGAGGCATAGGGTCTACACGAGACGAGTCTACACGAGACGAGTGATGTGTGTGTGTGTGTAGCCAGAGGCATAGGGTCTACACGAGACGAGTCTACACGAGACGAGTGATGTGTGTGTAGCCGGAGGCATAGGGTCTACACGAGACGAGTCTACACGAGACGAGTCTACACGAGACGAGTGATGTGTGTGTAGCCAGAGGCCTAGAGTCTACACGAGACGAGTGAAGAGTGTAGACGGAGACAGAGGGTCTACACGAGTCAAGTACAGGGTGCTATAAGAATAATAGAGGTTACGAGTTGTACCGGTGTATGGTGACCGTACTCGGAAGAATAGAGACCACACGTTGTATCGAGATGATAAGTGAAGATTTAATAAAAGAAGTGTGTTACCCGTCAAGGAGTTTCCTGCCGTCATTTCCAATACTTCACATGTATAAAGAAATATTGGAGGAAGGCCCAGTGCCAGAATCGATGACAAGAGGAGTGATAACCCTTGTATACAAGGGCAAGGGGGAGCGCAGCGACCTTGGGAGCTGGCGCCCCATCACCTTGCTCAACTCCGATTACAAAATCCTAGCCAAGGTTATTGCGGCGCGGCTGGGGAAGGTGGTGGGGGAGGTGGTTGGGTCAGACCAAAAGTGTGCGGTCCCGAGGAGGAGAATATCTGACAACCTTGTCCTCTTGAGGGAGATGGTGGAAGTCACACAGGAGAGGGGTAACTCATTGGGACTGCTAAGTTTAGATCAGGAAAAAGCCTTCGATAGCATCTCACATGATTATTTGGTCGCGGTCCTGGAGCGTATGGGGGTGGGCAAATGGCTGATCGATTGGATCAGGAAGCTATACCACAACCTCGCAGCCAGCCTGCTAATTAATGGGGTCCTATCGGAGGGCTTCCCAATTGGGTCCGGCGTACGACAAGGGTGTCCGATGTCACCAGTGCTCTTCATACTGTGCATGGAGCCTTTCGCCCAGGCTGTCAGAAGAAGTCGGCAGATTAGAGGGGTGTGCATGCCAGGGTGCACTGAACCAGCAAAAATCGCCATGTATATGGACGATGTCGTTATTTTCTGTGGGGACGTCTCTTCGGTATGGGCGACCCTAGGGCTCGCGCATGAATTCTTCTTGGCCTTGGGATCTAAGGTCAATGTAAGACAAAGCGAGATGATGTTATTCGGAGACCCCAGGTTATTCGAGGTTCACCCCCCCAGGTATAACAGTCCAGGAGGAGGGGATCAAAATCCTGGGGGTCACATTTTACAGGGAAGACTCGGTGGCAAAGAATTGGAAGGGAAAGGAGAGCATGGTGAGGGGCAGGTTGGCTGGTTGGGCAGACAGGTGCCTCTCAATGGAAGGCAGAATATTGGTCCTGAGGGTGGAAATCCTCCCGACGCTCATCTACCTGGCCTACGTTTTCCCGCCGGGCGCGCAGATGGCGAAAAGAATGGAGCGCCTGTTCTTCAGGTTCATCTGGGGGAATGGGATGGACCGGGTTGGACGGGGGATAATGTATAAACGTGCCGAGAACGGTGGGAGGGGGGCCCCGAACGTCGCGTGCATTCTGGACACGATTTTTGTCTGATACCCTGCGCCTGTATTTCTCCAGTGGCCTCCAAGTGAAAGCCTCGTATCTTGTACAGTACAGGCTGGCGTGGCTCCTGCGGCGGCTAGGCATGGCTTCGTTGCCGCGCGGCACCCCTCTGGCTTGGCCCCAGGGGTGGTTGTGCACCGCGGTGAATGAATACGTTACGAAGTACGAGCCGGTCAGGACACGGGGGTCCTGGGTCCCCAGGGAAGTCCTGGCGGAAATCTCCAAACAGGAGGTCTGTTCAGAGGTGCCAGGTGCACGGGGCGCTGGGCACCGGCAAATTTGGGAGAACGTAACATCGGCAGCCCTGACGAAAAGACAGCGGGATTTATCCTGGCTGGCGGCATGGGACAGGCTGGAATGCCGACAGTTTATGTGCTCCCGTAGTATGGCCCGCTCTCCTGATTGCCCGAGAGGCTGTAACTTGAGTGAGAACACTTCTCACGCCCTCATACAGTGCCCATTTGCCCAGGAGGTGTGGGAGTTATGCCGGCCTCTGCTGTCCCATTTTTGCCCCGTAAAGACAACGGTGTCTGATATAATTTGGGGGAGGTTCAGACAGAGGGCGGGCGAGGTTTGGACTCAGGCGTGGGCCGTAATAGGCGCCATAAAAGAGGCCCTGTGGACGGGCCGCCAGAAGCTGGTTAAAGACATCTATATGTCGCCCCACGGGGTATGCCGCCTAGCCAGGGGCTGTTGGAAGTGGAGGTGGAGCGGGAGACGAAGGGCAGGCGTGCCACAAACGCGAAGTGGCGATGGCCGCCACCCAAGTGCGGGATAGGCTGAATTCGGAACGACCCCCTTCCCCTTTTCGACGAGAATGAGTGGATGAACGTACACCCATCCCCCCCCCTCCGTTGGGACGGTGACTTCTTGCCTTTTCGGAGTAAAGGGTGTGGAAGAGGGGAACTCGACCGCGGCGTACTCGGTGCATCTGCTGTAAAAAAGACCCCCTTTTCCGGTTACGTTCATGTGTTTTCCTGTCTTTTCTGTTATTTTGGCTGTACAAGGCAGAGGCCTGCTCTTGATTGAAATGAAATAAAAACCTTAAATACGATTACCAGCGAAACGTCGTACTCTAATTGTAAATGTTGTGGTTTCGCGCTTCAACACACCGGTGGGCTAAAGCAGTCAACTAATTTGTCTTTTGTCAACGTGACACTTTTTTACTGATTGGCCGTGTCGGGTGGTGGAGGGTTATGACACATTTATAAATAACGCGATCTAAACCCAAAAACGTTGATTATGAATAATATTGGTCGCGAAAGCCTACGTGTTAAACTGGGATTCATCTTCTTGATTCTTTCGGTAAAGTCACTCTGTCTTCTCGACAGACCTGTTCTCCACGTCGTGAGAATTGTTTTATTATGTTTTATTTTAATTATTTTATTATATCCATTCTATGTGACTTTCCCGAAAGAATCAAGAAGATGTCGTAGGCTCGCTGACCGGAGGTCCTGGAACAGACCCAGGTGCCACGGGTTGGCTGACTGAGATGACTGGCAGATGCACCACCATGTACTGTGCCACATTGCTGCATATTTATCATCCGGTGTTTCGCTCGTTGTTGTGAGCATCACTCCTCGTTGTTGTTGGAGGGCGACTGCCTCCAACTGCCCAGTAGAAGCGTCCTTCACGAGCCTCCCCCGCAGAGGCCGATCCTGACACCGCTGGTACCAGTCGTCGGCAAAGCCCACTCAGCTCCACATCCTCCCGTACCGCATCAGTCCACCTCCACTCCAGCCCATGCCGTTCCCGCCCAGCCCCCTCCATCCACCCACATACTCACCTACCGGCTTGCTGACGCACTCATCCACTCATATCTGCTCACGCACCCACGCATGAAATTGTAAATGCAGGCTACGCAAAGCATGATGATCAATTTACACCAAAATCTACTCTCAACCACTTAAACCACATATTCGTGAACGATGTGCACCCTAATCAGCCACTAGAGTTGTGTGCGGGGTGTTGTGATGTCACGTAGTACGACGTTTCTCCTGCTCGCCCCCCCCCCCCCCCCCCCCCGTTATAACGCGGCGTATATCTATGGCCTCGTTGCATTGGCCTTAATGGACGCGTGGTGATGGTGAAAGATGATTCAGCGGTGAACACTGATTTACCGGGGCCCCACTTAACGTTCAAGTGACACGGGGTACGGTACGTGAAGAACATCTTATCTGTCCTGTAAGCAGACTCCTCTGCGTGGGATAGTTAACACCTCTTAATGCACAGACAACAGCCAACGCAGCCTTGCCTGCCGGAGGAGCTCGCTGATGATCGGACAGTGTCCAGATCTCTCAAGGATCTGTGAGCTACTCGCACACAAAGATCCCCCGTGTAGCCTTTAACAGACTGTTGGGGCAAGTGCTTTATAACATCATCAAAGGGGCGCTGCAATACGATGCTATCAAAATCGCCGATCAGAGATTTCCACATATATGGTCTTTGTTGATCGTGAATCGAGACTCATTGTATTGATTCCACTCAGTCGATCCGGCAGCAAGCTCAAAATGTCCGATTTTATCTGAAATATTCTGCTTTTCACAGATCATACAAAGCAACGGTATTGATGCCCGATTTGTTTGTACCTTTTATCTTAATTTTTCATGTAGTCTATCAGACATTTGTGTTAAATCGCTCTGCAAAAAGTCATTTTGTATACTTATAAATCAATGTTATGCTAATGCATCATAGCCACGACTCAGTTTACTCCGATGTGCTATGTCATCTTTAAATCGATCTTGTGAGTGTACAATTTTATATTGAACTTCATTTAGTGAGTGAATACAAGACCACTTATATGCTGATCTCCATTTTTATCATAGCTGTGATTTCATTCAGCCATTCACTCACTCGGTCACAAACTCACTCAGCCACACACTCACTCAACGACTCACTCAACCACTCAGCCACTCACAAGAATTGGTCTAGAGCAGGCCGGCCATGTGGTCAGATGACAAAAGTGTCATCAACGTACGTCTTCCATAAGGTCGGGCGTAGAGTGGCAGTCTGGATGGCGTCAGTCTCAAATTTCTCCATGAAAACGTTGGCTACAACCGGAGATAGGGGCTCCCCCCTATCTCTGGTTGTAGCCACAACCGGAGATAGGGGCTCCCCCCTATCTCCGGTTGTAGCCAACGTTTTCATGGAGAAATTTGAGACTGACGCCATCCAGACTGCCACTCTACGCCCGACCTTATGGAAGAGGTACGTAGATGACACTTTTGTCATCTGACCACATGGCCGGCCTGCTCTAGACCAATTTCTCGACCACATCAATTCCATACACCCAGCCATCAGATTCACCATGGAAGTCGAAAAAGATGGCAAGCTACCCTTTTTGGATGTCCTAATTAAAAGGAGACATGATGGTTCAATGAGCCATTCTGTCGACAGGAAAGCCACCCATACGGATGCTTACCTAAAACCGGATTCCCACCACCATCCATCTCAGAAGAACTCCCTCATCAAGACTCTATACCATAGAGCCCAATGCATCTCCGACCAGGAACACATTGCCAGTGAACTCAAACACGTACGCCAAGCTCTTAAGGCTAATGGTTACTCCGACTACACAATCTGCAAAGCCATCACTCCAACCATCAAGAAGGATCCTGTTGAGGAGCCTTTCAAAACCATCACCTTACCCTACATTGCTGGGGTCACAAAAATGATCTCCAAAATCCTGATTAAACACAAGATCCAGGTCCGATTCAACACAGTACATAAAATCCGTGATCTGGTACCGTCTGTAAAAGACGTGGTTCCAGACATACAGTACCCTGGCGTCTACAAACTAAGTTGCCTCTGTTGTAGCAGTTACATTGGAGAAACCAAACGACATGTCTCGGACCGCATCCGTGAACATAAAGCAGACCTGAAACACGGTAGGACAAACACCTCAGCCGTGGCAGATCACTGTTACAATTCAGTGGGCTCACATGACATTGACTTCTCCAAGACAGAGGTTCTCTGCAAGCCATCTGGCTACCATGAGAGATTCGTTCATGAGGCGATCCACATATACAAACACAGAGACAATTTAAACCGAGAAGATGGATTCTGGCTCAGCAATCATTGGAAGGACGTAATAAACCATTTTGGATCTTAACTGATTGTTGTTCACGTTTACGGTGACTTTCAGACCGAAATCCACTCACTGGCATTGACTGTGTATATTGTGTTCTCCACAGGGAATGCATTATTTGCTCCGCTGCGGGTCTCCTTCTGCCGCTCTCCCATTGACATGTTTCGTGGCTTCTACATACTATTAACAGTCCCTCCCTTTGTTAATACTACCCCCTACCCCTCCCTTTGATGCTGCTAATCCTTCATAATGCATGGGCATAATATGACTTTGAAACCCCCCACGCCCACCTCCTACGCATTTCCCATAAATATGCTAAATTCCTCTTGATATGCAAATTATTTTGTCAAGGCGCTCTTCTTCCACCTCCAACCCAGCTTATATATACGCTCCAAGCTTGGCAGTGTTTCATTCTTCACCTGAAGACTACTGCTTGCGTTGTGGCCGAAACGTCGTGAGAATTATTTTATTATGTTTTATTTTTATTATTTATTACTTCCCTTCTACGTGATTTTACCGAAAGAACCAAGAAGATGAATCCCTGCAGTCACGAAAGCTTTAAATCGAAAAGTCAAATAGTTCACTACTTTAGTCCGCCGGTGTGTTGAAGAGTGAAACCACAACATTTACAATTTTTGAGTACGACGTATCGCTGGTAATTTCATCCAGCTGGCAATTCGCCAGAATGGTGAGGCTCTGCTGTTGCTCCCGGTCTTAAATAGAGCAGCAGCGATTTAACGCAAAAACTGTATTATGAATAATATTGGTCGCGAAAGCCTACGTGTGTACATGATTGAATTTAGAAGACTGCTTCCCGCGAAGAAGAAGCCACGTTAGCATCGCAACTGAAACAAGACGGCTGCGTATGATGGCCCTGGACGCTTATCTCGCTGACCACAGGATATATTTGATGCTTAATTTTACAGTTGGAGCCTTTGGCATTTACTGTTGTTATTATGATGATGATTATGTATTACTACGCTTGTCTACGGAGTGGGGGTGTAGGGAGCTCTCGGTAGAGGTAGTACCTTTGTTTTCTGGTAGCTGCACTCAATTTTCGAGTGGACGGAAACATTGGTCCTCATCCATCTCATAAATCTCTGACGTCTGGCTCCTAGTGCCACACCCCGGTAAACCGCTTCAGCTGGCAGGCAAAACGACGTGAGGGGGTGATGTCAACACTGCATCACTTGGCGAATGAACTCCCACGACGGAGTCACCGGCCAGGGCGGAAGGGTCTCGTTAGGACCCAACGGCCAAGTGTTTGGGACTAAGGCGCGCCACTTCGTTACTGTGGACTGCGGCTGTGGCCTACCAGCTATGGTTTGAAATAGCAGGGAAGGTGGATCTCTTCAGCCTTGGAAGGCCGTCTACCTAGGAGAAAGAAACTCTGATGTAAAACCTACGGCCCGAGGACCTCACTGTCACCGTCCCAGCTTGCTAGGCCATGGCAGACGAACCCTGGGTTTAAAGGGTGGGGTCTGTTCTGCGCACACTGCACTCCACTTGAAAGCTCCTTTGCGCAGGCAAGAAGCAAATCTTCACGTCTACCCCCCCCCCCAGTCTCACTAAGTCCTGTAGCGATGGGAAAGGGGCGAACTCGGCAGGTGTAAGATGACACTGGCAGCCACAGTCTCAATCCTGCATGCAGGCGGCTCAGGCGCAAGTGGTCGTCTGATGATGACCTGGAAACGACATCATCACCCGGCAGCACCCTGAGCGAGCAAGCAGCCTTTTCTAGGGACAGCATTGCTTGCTCCACACGGAGAGGGGCCTAGAAAAGGTGGCCTAAACAAAGCTCGTCTCCTCCTCCCTTAGTTGGCTTACCGCGGTCAACGGGCATCTTCATATGCGGTCGAATTACATCAAAGAATCGACGGCGCATCCCACTCGCCTTAAAAGGTGGGAAAGGACTCAAACTCGCATGCTGGAACATCAGAACCATGCTAGACTCAGCTGACAGCACTCGACCTGAGCGACGATCTGCTTTAATTGCACACGAACTCGCTCGGCTGGATGTTGACATCGCCGCCCTCAGCGAAATCCGCTTTTCAGGGGAAGGCAGTCTGAGGCAGCATGGCGCAGGTTACACTCTCTACTGGTCAGGTAAACCAGCGACAGAGAGACGCCGTTCAGGTGTCGGCTTCATGATCAGGGACTCTATCGCTACCAAGCTTGCAAGCCTGCCAACTGGTCACTGACCGCATCATCTCAATGCGTCTGCCACTTCGTGACCAACAACACGCAACGCTGCTCAGTGTGTACGCTCCAACTCTCCCGCTCATAAAGACAAGTTTTACTCCAACCTACGCAGCCTTCTGCAGGATATCCCAGCTGACGACAAGATTGTCCTCCTTGGCGACTTCAACGCCAGAGTGTGCAGAGACTCGGAAACCTGGAGAGGCGTACTTGGAAGGCACGGCGTGGGCAGCTGCAACGACAATGGACGCTTGTTACTTGAACTCTGTGCGGAACAGCAGCTTTCCATTACCAACACCATCTTCCAGCAGAAAGACAGTCTGAAAACAACCTGGAGAGCACCCTCGGTCAAAACATTGGCATCACATAGACTACATCCTTGTGCGCCAGCGTGACCTAAAAGATGTCTTTCACACCAGTGTAATACCCAGCGCTGAGTGTCACACAGACCACCGTCTTGTTCGCTGCAAACTCAGCTTTCACTTTAAACCCAGACCAAGGAACAGTGGCGCCCCGAGGAAGAAGCTCAAAGTCTGCAGCCTTCAGTCTGCCGCGGTCAAAGCAGCTTTCCAGAAAAGCCTACGATCTAGGCTAGAGGAACCGAGCTGCCTAGGAGACTCGCCTCCGGTTCCTGAAGTGCTGTGGGACCGCATCAAAACTGTTGTTCTGCAAACATCTGAAGATACCCTCGGATTCTCCACGATGAAAAACAGAGATTGGTTCGATGAGAACAACTTAGAAGTCCAGGAGCTGCTGTCAAAGAAGAGATCAGCACACCAGGCCCACCTGGCCCGACCATCCTGCCCGCACAAAAAAGCAGCCTTCCGCCTGGAATGCAGCACCACCCAGCGCAAGCTTCGAGAGATTCAGAACGAGTGGTGGACCAACCTCGCAGTAAAAACTCAGGTTTGCGCTGATACTGGCGACTACAGGGGATTCTACGATGCTCTAAAAGCGGTATATGGCCCCTCGTACCAAATCCTGAGCCCCCTGCGGAGTGCAGACGGGAAAGAACTGCTCACTGAAAATGACTCAATCCTGAACCGCTGGTCTGAGCACTTCTACACGCTCTTCAATGCTAGCCGCTCAGTCCAAGAACCAGCGATTGACCGCATCCCACAACAACCAGTGAAAACCGAACTGGATGTGGTACCAACATTACAAGAGACTGAGGAAGCCATTAAACAGCTGAAGAGTGGTAAAGCTGCAGGAGTTGATGGCATCCGTCCTGAAGTATGGAAGAACGGAGGCCCAGCACTGCACACCAAACTTCATGAATTCTTCGTCTGCTGCTGGGAGCAGGGTAAACTCCCTCAAGATCTCAAAGATGCAGTCATCATCACCCTGTACAAGAACAAAAGGGAGAAATCAGACTGTTCCAATTATCGTGGCATAACACTTCTGTCCGTCGCCGGCAAAATCCTCGCAAGAGTACTGCTGAATAGACTGGTACCCGCAATAGCTGAAGATCACCTCCCAGAGACCCAGTGTGGCTTTAGAGCCAACCGGGGAACCACAGACATGGTGTTTGTCCTGAGGCAGATTCAGGAAAAGTGCCGGGAGCAAAACAAAGCGCTGTACATATTCTCAGGTTTTTTCGGTAAAGTCACGTAGGTAAAACATTAAAAGTAATGAAAGTAAAATAAAACAAAACAAAAATAAAAATAAAATTCACGACGTTTCGGAGGCAACACAAGTCTCCGTCATCAGGTGGGACCGTCACAGCCAGATTAGCTGCATCAAGTGAAGCAATGATTCAAGATGTAATCCCTTATAAGCAAGTTGAAGGGGGGGAGGAGAGGGGGGGGGAGTTCATCAGAATGTGGTAGCCAATGAATGGAACGTATCGGGAGGGAGGGGGGTGGGAGGGGGAGGGAGCCAACAAAACATTTGGCGACGGCTTGGACGCGGCTGCTGCGCACGCCAACACAATGGGCAGAGAGGGGGGAGGGGAGGTCTGATACACATGATAGAACAAAGGAACGAAAATGCCCATGTTTATACCAATGCAGGCTGAAAAATGAAGAGAGTACTGTTAAAAATAACTGGGGATGTTAACACTCGGTGAAGTAAATTAAAATAGTGCCTGTCAGATAAGATGGTCCAAAAAGTGTAATTAAGTCTTTTTTGCGTGGTTAATAACATCTTTCCAGTGATTACTGAGTTTGTACCCATCATCACGGTTGAAATTATGTCTGTGTTTGTATATTTGTATGGCTTCGTGTACAAACCTTTGATGGTAGCCAGGAGGCTTGCAGAGAACCTTGGTCTCGGAAAAGACAATTTCATGAGAGCCCGCCGAGTTGTAGCAATGATCGGCAACGGCCGAAGAATCAGTTCTGCCGTGTTTCAGATCTGACTTGTGCTCGCGGACACGATCAGCAACATGACGTTTTGTTTCTCCAATGTAGCAATCACCACAAATGCAACTCAATTTGTAGACTCCAGGATACTGTAAGTCAGGAACGACATCCTTCACAGATGGAATCAGATCACGGATTTTATGCACTGTGCTGAATCGGACTTGGATCTTATGTTTGTTTAGAATTTTGGAGATCTTTTTGGTCACGCCTGCTATGTATGGTAACGTGATAGTTTTGGTCGGAGTTTCATGTGGTTGTTTCTGTGTGGTGGGAGAGACAGCTTGGCGGATAGTACGGTCACGTTACCATACATAGCAGGCGTGACCAAAAAGATCTCCAAAATTCTAAACAAACATAAGATCCAAGTCCGATTCAGCACAGTGCATAAAATCCGTGATCTGATTCCATCTGTGAAGGATGTCGTTCCTGACTTACAGTATCCTGGAGTCTACAAATTGAGTTGCATTTGTGGTGATTGCTACATTGGAGAAACAAAACGTCATGTTGCTGATCGTGTCCGCGAGCACAAGTCAGATCTGAAACACGGCAGAACTGATTCTTCGGCCGTTGCCGATCATTGCTACAACTCGGCGGGCTCTCATGAAATTGTCTTTTCCGAGACCAAGGTTCTCTGCAAGCCTCCTGGCTACCATCAAAGGTTTGTACACGAAGCCATACAAATATACAAACACAGACATAATTTCAACCGTGATGATGGGTACAAACTCAGTAATCACTGGAAAGATGTTATTAACCACGCAAAAAAGACTTAATTACACTTTTTGGACCATCTTATCTGACAGGCACTATTTTAATTTACTTCACCGAGTGTTAACATCCCCAGTTATTTTTAACAGTACTCTCTTCATTTTTCAGCCTGCATTGGTATAAACATGGGCATTTTCGTTCCTTTGTTCTATCATGTGTATCAGACCTCCCCTCCCCCCTCTCTGCCCATTGTGTTGGCGTGCGCAGCAGCCGCGTCCAAGCCGTCGCCAAATGTTTTGTTGGCTCCCTCCCCCTCCCACCCCCCTCCCTCCCGATACGTTCCATTCATTGGCTACCACATTCTGATGAACTCCCCCCCCCTCTCCTCCCCCCCTTCAACTTGCTTATAAGGGATTACATCTTGAATCATTGCTTCACTTGATGCAGCTAATCTGGCTGTGACGGTCCCACCTGATGACGGAGACTTGTGTTGCCTCCGAAACGTCGTGAATTTTATTTTTATTTTTGTTTTGTTTTATTTTACTTTCATTACTTTTAATGTTTTACCTACGTGACTTTACCGAAAAAACCTGAGAATATGAATCATTGCAGTCACGAAAGCTTCAAAGCGCTGTACGTCACCTTTGTGGACCTGACAAAAGCGTTTGACACCGTGAGCAGGCAGGGACTTTGGAAAATCCTGGACAAGCTAGGCTGCCCACCGAAGTTCCTCACCATGATCGTCCAGCTTCATGAAGACCAGCTTGGACAAGTCAGACATAGCAACAATCTCTCGCAGCCCTTCCCTATTGCAAACGGCGTGAAACAGGGCTGTGTTCTTGCTCCCACGCTGTTCACCATTTTGTTCAGCATGATGCTCCAGCAGGTCACAGAGGACCTCGACGACGCTGATGGCGTATACATACGTTTTCGTCTCGACGGGAGCGTGTTCAACCAGAGGCGTTTGCAGGCCCACACAAAGACCATGGAGCAACTGATCAGGGAGCTGCTTTTTGCTGACGATGCCGCCCTCCTTGCTCACACAGAGGCAGCTATGCAGCGAATTACGTCCTGTTTCGCGAAAACAGCTCAGATCTTCGGCCTTGAAGTCAGCCTGAGGAAGACTGAAGTTCTTCATCAGCCCGCACCCCATGAGGAGCACCATCCACCAAGCATCTTCATTGAACAAACAGAACTGAAAGCTGTCCACCAGTTCAGCTACTTGGGGTGCGTGATCTCGTCTGACGCCAAGATCGACAACGAAGTCGACAACAGGCTGGCCAAGGCAAACAGTGCATTTTGCAGACTATACAAACGTGTCTGGAACAACAGAAACCTTAAAAGAACCACAAAGGTCAACGTCTACAAAGCTGTTGTGCTGACCACTCTCCTGTATGGCGCTCAGTCCTGGGTCACGTACCGTCGTCACCTGAGTCTCCTCGAGCGTTTCCATCAGCGCTGCCTCCGCACAATCTTCAAAATTCACTGGAGTGACTTCGTCGCCAACACTGAAGTCCTCAAGTCAGCGAAGGTCATCAGCATCAAGGCCATGGTCCTCAAGACACAGCTTCGTTGGGCAGGGCACATCGCCAGGATGGAGAACCACCGCTTTCCTAAGATTGTGCTGTATGGGGAACTGTCCTCTGGCCATCGCGACATAGGGGCACCACGAAAGCGATACAAAGACTCCCTGAAGAAGTCCCTCACTGCTTGCTGCATCGATCACCGTCAGTGGGCAACACAAGCCGCTGATCGCAACTCCTGGCGGCACAGTCCACCAGGCCACCTCCTTCTTCGAAGATACCCGCAGGGCCCGTATGGAGGACAAAAGGAGAAGGAGGAAGAACCATGATCCCTCAGCACCCATCCCAGATGAGACCTATACTTGCAGCTGTTGTGGCAGGACCTGCTTGTCCCTCATAGGCCTCTTCAGCCACCAGCGTGCCTGCAGAAGACGTGGATGTCCTTCCTAGATCTTCGTTCGCGAAGCCAAGCCATGAGGTGAGGCTACGGAGTGACGCCTCACTGTGTTCACGTGCACGCGTGGGTTTTCTCCAGGTGCTCTGGTCTCCTGCCATGTGTGTAAATGCTCCTCATTAATTGGCAGAAAACCAACTCAAACAATGTTTTAACCTATGAGACCTCCTTTACCAGTGGCAGCGAATAGGTGCATATCATTATCATCATCATCATCAGAGTTGTTTCTTTTTGTTTGCATTTTGACTTCTTGTGTTGAGGTTATTGCAAACATGATGCCTTGTATAAAGGTGTCAGATTTTGTACCAATTAAAAAGGTAAACACCTATTACTAATCTTTTAACCTTCGTTAGTTGCGGATTTTTCAGTATTGTGACCTGCAGTTTGCGTGAATGACACCGTGTATATATAAAGCACTGATTAAGACTTTTATGCAAGAAGGTCGTGCCATGGTTTTGCAGGAGGGGGCGATGTTGCTGTGTGGTGTGTCATCCCAATCGAATAATTTTGAGGCCATTTTTCAGGATTGGAATTTTCGGCCCAACACCAGTCACATTGTAGTTTGATTTTAGCGATGGGAGGAAACTGTAAAACCCAGTGAATATCACTGCAGGGGGGGGGGGGGGAGAACGCACGAACAAAGCCGTAAGATGCCCAAGATAGAAGTCAAACCCAGGACCCTCTTGCTCTCAGGCACAAGTGTTGACACTGCGCCACTCTACCGCCCATTGATTTATATAACGGACAGTAGGAATGTGTAACAATGAGGTGCTTGTTCATCTTAAATTGTGAAAGCGTCATTATTATTCGTAGTCGAAGCATTATTAGCCACGTGCCACGCTCAACACCCTGTTGCACGCCGCCATTCTGAAAGCAGCAGGTGGCTCATATGCTGGACGTCTGAGAAACGACTCCACACATCCGTGAAAAAGAGCTTCACAGCTCATCGTATTTATCCAGGATAGATAAATATTCTGATTCTGATCCATCACCTACTCTTGCGACTGCGGCGGCAAGAAACGTGCACGACACCTGGGGCAGAACGGGCTGCCATGCACCCTCCCAGTGCTCCCACTACCAAGCCACGTCGCTCAGCGTAAGAGACACGGCTCTGCACGATGGCGTGCAGAGCCCTTGCCCCTATTCTGCCTCCACGGGATGGTTGGCAGCGAAATTGGTCGCGGTTTTTTGTGCGGAATCACCCCCCCTCCCCCTTTCCCCGCGTGAATTGGCAATGCTTCTCTACCAACGAGTGGTGCGGTGACAGCTGAAATAGCTGCACGAATCATCCTCCTTTTTTATTTTACGTTTCTTAATATAGTTATTTTTTATAATAAGATGAATTTAAGTACAATAATTTCCTCTCACCCTTGTTCATTCTGCCTCCGAGATTCCAAGGTTCCTGCTGGGAAAAACAAGTGTCAATTGCAGTTGGAAATTCTGAACATTGTATTATAAAATGTAAATGCGTGTGCAATTCAACACGAGTGCTATGGGTTGAGGGTGTGGTGTTATACATTGGGGGGAGGGGAAATGCTTAGTTATTGTGTACATTTATTAAACTCTAAAACAAACGACGAGATTGTCAGCTGGCGAGGATCATGTCAGTCCAGCCAGTGGATTTGTGAACCCGGCCCGGGCTGAGCGGATTATTGAGAGTTATCGTCTCACGTGCGTGAATCTGTGGCATTCTGGTTCCCTCCCACTTGTGAACTCTGACGAAGGAACTGGCCAAACAGTCGAGACGATGGCCAAGTTCTGTAAACTCGGCAGTGCAAATGGGAACATTGCAGTGAGTTGACTGGCAGGTTCTCTTGTCCTGCGGTACAATGTGGCTCCTCTCACATTCTCCAAGGACACCTGTCCAGTGTGGTAGATAAAGTCGGGGCCCTTTAGAGCTCCGTGTAGCAGGGGCCCTTCCCTGCCAGCAGTGGCATGAGCGAGTCTATGTATGTACGGATGTTGAACTTCCTTTCACACCGTATGTAGCCAACGACGACCCCGATTGGCACGGTAAGGTTACATACGGTGCGAAATAAGTTCAACATACGAAAGGTCCACGTACGGACATGACCTGCATAGTAGGTGTGGTATATATGTGTGCATGTTTAACTTATTTCGTAACCGTATGTAGCCAACCACGCTAATCGGAGGTGTGGGGGGGGGACAGCAACTAAACACAAGCAAGGTTTCCGCAGGGCTGCACCTTTACCATTGCCACCTCATATTCAGACAGTGGCCTTTCTTCAGGGCATATCTCTTCATCCTTTATTGGCGAGGGAGCCGCTGTCCGTGTGCTGACCTCTGGGCTGCGGGCGGCTCCTGTCCAAGGGCAGGAGATCCCTGGGTAACCCCGGGGTTGCACTGCTTGTGCCCTTGGCAGCCCCGCAGGTCCTTGAGCTCCGCCTGGAAGCTCTTCAAGTCGCGCTGCGGCAGCGGCGTGCCGTGTTTGTCAGCTGTCGGGCGAGGGGCGGTTCCAGGGGGGGAGCAGACGGGGAGACGATGTGCTCCATGGACTACTTCAACTGAGTTTACTAAAATATGGGGCCTCTCTTGCCGGTATCAAAATATAACAATAGGTTTTACCCTTTCTGGCAATAAAACAGTTGTGTTAAGATGTTAAAACACCAAACAGAATCATCTTTCCAAAAATACTGTCTGCATTAACCACACGTACTTGTGCTGAACATGCGAATATAAAACAAGCTCTACCGCGAGCGATAAATGCCCTGATAGTGGCATTGCTTTTGTGCTGTTCGCCTTTTGGCGTCCTCTGGTCTAACACAGTTGAGACGAGGCTCAAAAGAGAAAGCTGTCTCTGGTGCGGACCAATCAGTTTCAAATACAATGCATCGTATTATCAGAGGGTGTTTCATGTTTGCATGTTCGCCATAAGGAAGAGTAGGCGAAGATAGCCTCGTGAGGGCTCTCTCGAGTGGAGACCCTGCACGAGTGGCGCTGGACGCTGTGAGATGGAGCGCTCCCTCTGTGTGTGTGTGGGGGGGAGGGGAAAGCCACGCTCACCTGGTAGCGGTCAACGTTGAGGTCGTAATACTCGACGACGCCGGTGACGAACTCGCAGAACAGCGTGTTGTGCGTCTCGCTCATGGTGCGCATGCACCAGTAGGTGCTGTTGCTGGCGCTGGTGCACGCGCAGAAGGAGCCGACTGGAGGGTGGGGCGGGGGATGGGAAGAGAGGGGGGGGAGACAAGGGGAGGGTGTTGAGGTCAGCGTCACCTCTAGGCCTCCACATCGGTGCTCGGACGGGACCGTTAGAACAACGAGACAGGTGGACTTCTCCACAAATCTGGCTGTCGCCTGATGACGCTGGTTGTAATTACTGGCGAAACTTCTTACTCAGATTATAAATATTCTTAGGTTTTTTCGGTAAAGTCACGAAGGTAAAACATTAAAATTGATAAAAGTAAAATAAAATGAAAATCACGACGTTTCGGAGGCAACACAAGCTTCCGTCTTCAGGTGGAACCGTCACAGCCACGACAGCTGTATCAAGTAAATGAGAGATTACAAGAGCTACCACTCTGTATATATAATGGTTGGAGAGGGGGGAAGGGCCAAGTACGGCACACTTTTTATTAATATGGTAAGGTGAGGCTTAAGAGGCTGAGCCTTTGTTATGGAGAGATACGGTTTGTGACTAAGCCTGGCCTACGTAACAATAGTGTGAAAAAAGAAACAACTAAACATGGTAAAACAAGCCTGGCTGTCAATAACCTGTAATAGTTGTCCGTCAAATAAGATGGTCCAAATAAGTGTAGTTAAATCTTTTTTGCATGGTTAATCACATCTTTCCAATGATTACTCAGTTTGTAACCATCAGCACGGTTGAAATTATGTCTGTGTTTGTATATTTGTATGGCTTCGTGTACAAACCTTTGATGGTAGCCAGGAGGTTTGCAGAGGACCTTGGTCTCTGATGTACTTGTGCTGGTTAGGCATTGCCTCACCAACACCTATTTTACCTGGAATGGCACGTTCTACAAAAAGAATGAGGGTACCCCTATGGGCTCCCCTTTGTCACCAGTTATAGCCAACATGTTCATGGAAAAGTTTGAATCAGACGCCATCCAGACATCCACCCTGCGTCCTTCCCTGTGGAAGAGGTATGTGGATGACACTTTCGTCATCTGGCCACATGGCCTCCCAGCATTGAACCACTTCTTGGACCACATCAATTCTAGACACCCATCCATCACATTCACAATGGAAGTGGAGAAAGATGGTAAACTACCATTCTTGGATATTCTGTTTGAGAGGAGTCCTGACGGATCCTTGGGACATTCTGTCTACAGGAAAGCCACCCACACAGATTCCTACTTGAAACCGGATTCCCACCACCACCCATCTCAAAAGAATTCTCTCATCAAAACGCTATACCACAGAGCCCATGGCATTTCTGACCAACACCACCTGGCCGGTGAATTAAGACATGTACATCGGGCCCTCAGGATGAACGAATACTCTGACCGCACTATCCGCCAAGCTGTTTCTCCCACCACACAGAAACAGCCACATGAAACTCCGACCAAAACTATCACGTTACCATACATAGCAGGCGTGACCATAAAGATCTCCAAAATTCTAAACAAACATAAGATCCAAGTCCGATTCAGTACAGTGCATAAAATCCGTGATCTGATTCCATCTGTGAAGGATGTCGTTCCTGACTTACAGTATCCTGGAGTCTACAAATTGAGTTGCAGTTGTGGTGATTGCTACATTGGAGAAACGAAACGTCATGTTTCTGATCGTGTCCGCGAGCACAAGTCAGATCTGAAACACGGCAGAACTGATTCTTCGGCCGTTGCCGATCATTGCTACAACTCGGTGGGCTCTCATGAAATTGTCTTTTCCGAGACCAAGGTCCTCTGCAAACCTCCTGGCTACCATCAAAGGTTTGTACACGAAGCCATACAAATATACAAACACAGACATAATTTCAACCGTGCTGATGGTTACAAACTGAGTAATCATTGGAAAGATGTGATTAACCATGCAAAAAAGATTTAACTACACTTATTTGGACCATCTTATTTGACGGACAACTATTACAGGTTATTGACAGCCAGGCTTGTTTTACCATGTTTAGTTGTTTCTTTTTTCACACTATTGTTACGTAGGCCAGGCTTAGTCACAAACCGTATCTCTCCATAACAAAGGCTCAGCCTCTTAAGCCTCACCTTACCATATTAATAAAAAGTGTGCCGTACTTGGCCCTTCCCCCCTCTCCAACCATTATATATACAGAGTGGTAGCTCTTGTAATCTCTCATTTACTTGATACAGCTGTCGTGGCTGTGACGGTTCCACCTGAAGACGGAAGCTTGTGTTGCCTCCGAAACGTCGTGATTTTTATTTTATTTTACTTTTATTAATTTTAATGTTTTACTTACGTGACTTTACCGAAAAAACCTAAAAATATGAATCCTTGCAGTCACGAAAGCTTCAAATCTAGAACAGATTATAAATGTTGTGGCTTGGCTACTCCAACACACCGGTGTGCTGTACTAGTAATTAATTGGCATGTTTTGTTTACGTGACAAACCTCACTAATTGGCTGTGTCGGGTGGTGGCGGGATTAACGACGCATTTATATATTTACGCGATCTAACTCAAAGAACCTCTATTATAGATGGTGAATTGAATGAGGTGTTCTGCCCAAACTACGGCAGGCACTTATATCCTCATTACAGATCTGAGCCGTGGCGAATATTCCACATTACTATGGAGCGATGAGTAAATACATAGTACATCCACTGTTTACTATTTATTAATCAATTGAATGGGACCCACATCTCAGAGAGACGCACTACAGAAGAAGTGCGCGCATTCGTTTTGAAAGCAGCGGGCAGTCGCTCATAGGCAGGACGACAAAAGGGAAGGTCGTGAGCATGGCACTTGAACAAGGGCAGGGAGCCGATAGCACAGATGGCTGCGGGAGTCGGGGTTAGAGAGTTCCAGTCTATGGGAGGGGGGGGTCAGCAGAGAAGAATAAGCGACATCGGGGCAGCATCAGCCAGTGGTTCTTCACCTTTACTGCAGCCTTGCACTCCTTTGGATCTCAATCGTAATTTTTTGTTTGTTTGTTATTATGTTAGTATTGGTGCTGTGAGTCCGTGTTGATGGTGTGAGTCCGCGTTGATGGTGAGTCCGCGTTGATGGTGTGTCCGTGTTTATGGTGTGAGCCCGTATTGATGCAGTGAGTCTGTTGATTCTGTGAGTCTGTATTCTTCCCAGGTGGGACAACCACAGCAAGAAAATGCTGAAGTCGGCGGGAGAGCTTCCGTGGCAAGAGGTTATATAGTTAAGAGAGGAGGGAAGAGGCAAGGGGGGAGAGAGAGAGGGAGGTTATGGGGTAGGGGGGGGGCGTGAGCGCTCGGGGAAGAGGACATGAGGCTGAGGGGGGGGGAAGTGGGCAGGGCTAGAAGTGGGAAGGTGGTGGAAGAACAGATAGAGGATGTGAGGCTGGGGGGGACGTGGGCGGGGCTAGCAGTAAACCGGCAGGTAATGATGGAAACAACAACAAGTTAAGGCATTACCTGGTTGAGAACATCCTTCCAATGATTTTTCAATTTGTATCCATCTTCTCGGTTGAAGTTTTGTCTGTTTTTATATCTGGACGGCTTCATGAACAAACCTTTGATAGTAGACTCGATCATGTGAGCCTTCTTGTCTCACAGTCTGTTAAAGGCTCTAACAGATGTGTGGAACCTATTTGCGTGTTTAGTTTATTAACCTTCCTCCACACTGTTTATTAGCACCATTGGATACATGTGGTGCAAAATAAGTTCAACATACATAGCTGGGATTGGCAAAAACATCCCAATCCTGAAATATTTACCCTATAAATCGCTCAAAATTTTGGTTCACACAGCTGTTGTTGTTATTCTCCTCGTGCCTGCAGAAATCCTGGCTCACTTTGGCCCTCACTTGACCGACCGCGAAAAGCTGGAGCTCGCAGCCATGCAAGAAGTGTGGTACTTTGCGCTCGACAACAAACCAAAGGGATTCAACAGGCATGGATATGATGACTACGAATGTAATTACATTCTGGTGAGGCTCACTACAAAACTAGTCTTGGGGGCGGTCACAGGGCCCAGAGGTAGCGGGGTTTGTGGCTTCTTGTTATTGCACCTGAATTTCCAACCAGGGCAATGACACACGCACACACCAACGAGCTTCAAAATCAGAATGTTTAATCCTTTTAGATAAGAAGCATTTTTTCAAGGGAATCTTAGCCAGCAGACAGTATCAAAGCATTCGACAATTACACCCACTTGCACACTTACTCACCCACCCACCCACACACGCACTCACTTGCTGACTCACTCACTCATTCACCCACTCAATCACTCACCTACCCACTCGCCCACTCACCAACGCACTCACCCGCACACATCTGAATCAGAAGTTTATTTCCCGAGTAAAGCTCGTTGAGCTCAGCTCTTTTTAAATCCTTAATATTAAGTTTGCTTGCTTGCTTGCTTACGACCGTGCAAATCTTTCGGTCGTTTTTAACACACTTCCCGTGATCCAATCGAACTGAATTTTCCACAGACTCGTTGTGCGTGACAATTAATTTTCGTGAAAAAAAATTCCAAAATGTTACACTTTTTAAGAAAAAATAATGGTATGACTGTGTGTTTGTGGGGGGGTCTGTTTGTATGTATGTGCGTGCAAGTCTTCACCCTGGTTCTGGTTGAATGTGCTTGCGTGTGTGAGTGCGTGAGACGAGGTGGCCGAGTGGTTAAGGCGATGGTCTGCTAATCCATTGTGCTCTGCACGCATGGGTTCGAATCCCACCTTAGTCGCGATTTTTTAAATCCTTTATATTAAGTTCACTTGCTTGCTTGCGCGCTTACGACCGTGCAAATCTTTCGGTCGTTTTTTTACCAACTTCCCGTGATCCAATCGAGCTGACATTTTGCACACAGACTCGTTGTGCGTGACTATCAATTTTCGCGAAAAAATTTCCTAAATTTTACTTTTTTTTTATATGTAATTACCAATTGCTTAATGGTGGCAGGCAATCATCTGACCCATAGGTGGCAGCCATCTCAAGCAAGAGGACGAGAGGACTCTAGCCGCCACGCATATAAAGGATTTATAGTGAAAAACTTTGTTTTTAGGGGTTAATTTTTAAGGGTGACTCAGCCAGCAGACATCTGAGCATTCCAAATTATGGTAAAATAACACTTCATAATTCCAGCAATTTGTTGTATTACATTCACACTTCTTAAACGTTGTGATTTTAACAAGTCAGTTTAAATGATTGTACCTTTTGTGCAGTTCCGACATGATCACCTCCACTACCGCTGAGGTGCTCAAGATGATTGGGGAAGGTCAAGGCCAGGTGGTCCAGTGCCTTGACCACAAGAGTAACACCCTGGTAGCTGTAAAGATACTGGTGTCACCGTCGAGGTAAGACTTCAGAGACGTGCCATCACGAGGCCGACGTTGTTGTTAAGTCCATTGCCGGGCGATGCGGTGGTAGTCCATTGCCGGGCGATGCGGTGGTGACACTCGTGCTTCACAGCGAGAAGGGGGGGCCTTGGTTCGGCTCCTGACTCGGGCGCCATTGTGTGTGGAGTGTGTACGTTCTACCCGTTCTGCATCGGTTCCTTCTGGGTACTCTGGTTTTTCGTCCCTAAAGCTTAAAATACATACACACACAGTGTCAACTGGTATGGGCCAAAACATCCCGTTGCTAAAAGATTACCTCCACATTACAGTAAGTCATCATTTAATGCTGTAGATACATTCCTGGAAAGTTCCGAGTTAAGTGAAAAAGCATTGAGCGAAAATAATCTCTCCATAAATAATGTAACAATAAAGTTTGGCGAGATACAATGTATGCATACACTGTGAGATGATGAGACCAATAACTGAGGGTATGCTCTCATGTTACTTTTATCATTCCGAGTACTGTATTATACCGCTCAACAGTGCAGCTCAAAAAAGTATTTTGTTGTCGACTACTCACAAACCACGTTATGATGGGCTTATTCCGTGTTATAATGGGTGCGTATCTTGTTAGAATGGGCGTGGTCCGTGTTGTAATGGTCGCGTTTCGTGTTACAACGGGCACATTCTGCATTGTGTCAAAAGTGTGGAAGAACCACGTTATAGCGAAAACGCGTTGTTTTAACACGCGTTTGCATTTAGTTTTCTCGAATGACCAATCCGATTTGAATGGCTATTCACCTTCATATCTTATTGGGCACCCTACGTCAGCTCCTGCCCCCCGTATGGTACCAATGAGAGTCGAGAACGCTACTTTAGCTCACAATGCCGTCACACCTGGTGAAAGCATATTTAATTATGAATAGTATTTGCCTCTGGGTATTTCTTAAGAAAGTGTAAGTTATTAATTTGTGGACTTCCTCTGCGCAGCTCCAAGGAAGAAACATTGCAGAGGATGGAGCTCCAGATAGCTCTGGAACTTCAGTGAGGCCAGCAATGAAGATTACAACGTCATCAAAGTCCTAAACAGCTTTGATTTCAGGGGACACCACTGCCTTGTCCTGGAGCTGTTGAAGTATGTACCGCGTGTTCCATCTCCCCCTCCCCCCACTAATAGCGTGGTCAACTGATTAACTAAACAAACTTTTTTTTATTTTCCTGGGAAAGTCCACTGACCTATTAGTTATTTTTTGTAAGCGACCTGCCCACAAATTATAGCTTAACAAAGTAACTTATCACGTGGAAATGTATAGCAGCCAAATACTATAAATGCATGTTGATTCGAAATGTGGAGGGGAAAACCAGAGGACCTACAGAATAATCCACATGACCACAGGGAGAACATGCAAACTCCAAATGTACATGCGTCAAGTTCGGGATCAAACCCCACGACCTTACCAGGCGGAGTTGTTATCTTCTCCCCATGGATAACCCTCTACCACCTGGCAAATGAAATCAATTTGTCAAGTGGGTAACTGAGCCAACTGATTTGGTTTATCGGCAAACCAACGACCTGAACCCACACTGAACTACGACTCTAAATATTGGTCGTGAACATGCACGAACAATATTAATATTATTGTCGTTAGCAGAATCAGCACAGCATTTAAGATGACACTGACACTGTGTTGGTTTTGTTTCTGCTTTTGTCTCTCTCACAGGGAGAGCCTTTATGATATGATGAGAGAATTGGGGTTCCGGTTGGACATGGCAATGGTGAAAAGCTATACCAGGGGAATCCTCATGTTCCCGTGCCACATCTATTCCAGGAACATAGTTCACGCGGACATCAAGCCAGTGAGTGGACACAGCGTTCAGTATGACTTTGTTGCAGAGGTGTATCATTATTAGGGAATCGTTCCACGGAGAAAGCCGGCCACGTTCGTCACAAGGTCGATGCGTTCGCTCTTTCTATCTAATTGGAAGGAGGCAGGTCATAGTACCCCTGGTGAAAATAATGCGGTATGAATTAAACTGTAGTGTAGAGTCGTGTCGGTATTGGGGACTCACCATAGACAAAACCGGCAACGTTGATCACAGCGTTACCCCAGTCCTTCGGAGACAGAAACTGGAGAAAAGAAAAACGATTTCCTAAGTGTGCCAAACATGTATTTTGACCCGACAGCTTGCCCGTTGTCGGCTTCCACACTGCGAATGGAAAACTTCCGAAGACAAACGCGCGGTGGATAGCGTCATGGAATCCGCGAGCTCTCATGTGGAGCTTTTGGTCCGTAACCCGTTAAAGGGCACTCTTGCAGCTGTGAGCTCCATGCAGCTCTCCTGTCGGAGGAACCACGATCAGTTGTCAATAGGGCTGCCCTCCTTCACTTCGATGGTGCCTCAGAGTGCTTTGAACATGAGTCTCAACTCAAATCTCTATTTTAGACGCAATTGAAAGGGGCAACCCCCAGTAATAGCTGTCAACAAACACCGAATGTTGCACTTGACTGACGCTCGTCAACGGCACTACACCTCGTTTAGTTCCCCTGTTTAGTGTAGGTGGTGGTACGTAATCGTTCAACTGCTGGCTGAATGTTATCGGCATAACCTCTGAGTTTGAATTCATTCTGCCCCTTCTGCAGGAAAATGTTCTCGTCAAGGACACCGTGACCAGCACTGTGAGGGTCACGGACTTTGGCACGAGCTTTTTGTGGAAAGTCAACGTGAGTGACCTCACCTGGGTGTGTGAGCGTCTGCGTGTAGGTGTCTATGTGGGTGTCTTTGTGTATGGGTGTCTCTGTGTCTGTGTGTATCTGTGTGTAAGTGTTTGTCTGATTGTGTCTATGTGTGAGTATCTGAGTGTCTGTACATGTGACTGTTTGTGTGTGATGAAGATGCTGTTTAATAAACAATGAGTACACAAACACACATGTGTTGTTCTTGTGATTGGTGTGCAGCTATGGATGTTGGTGGGACCCTGGAATACACGGCTCCGGAGCTGTACCTGGGCTACAGCTTGACCTGTGGAGTAGACATGTGCACGGTGGAGGAGTTGGCAACGGGCAGGCAATTATTCCAGTCCGAAAGTGACGAAGATCACCTCCCACGCTGCATTGAGGTATTTCCCACTGGGCGTCCATCCGCTCGTGATCCCCCTCTCTTTCCTTGGAGTCGTGGGTTTTGGGGGTGGCAGGAGGGGGGGTGGCCACTTAGTGATCTGGCGAATAGCGGCCGTCATATGTTGTGTATGTGTGTACACGTGTCCGTCTTGTACGTGTGAGGGGAGCAGTAGTGTAGCGGTTAGCATGCTGCGCTATAAACTGAGTTTGATCCCAGCTCATGGCCCACACTAGTGATGTATATCTGAACCTGTCCTGGGCCTCCCTTAGTTAGCCTCAGCCTTAAATGAGTACCTAGTGCAGTGTGCCATAATGCTGGCCCTCAACAAGCGCTGCTGCTGTTGCTACGCCATACTAACAGCACTTGCCCCTACAGTCAACCGTGGTTACACGGGTGACCTTTGTCTTTGTCTCAACCATGTGCAGATTCTGGGAATGCCTCCAAGATACATGGTGAATGCAGTTCCCGACAGAAGGCAGTTCTTTGGTGAGTTAAAGGGTGGTGCGAGCGACGGACCGGATTCAGTTTTAAGGAGAGGCCTGCGGCTGTTGTCATTTTTGGGGGGGGAGGGGGGAGGGAATGGCCTCTTTGTATTTTAAATTCCTTGGGTGAGTGGGTGGGTAAATAGGTGTGTGTGGGCAATTGGGTGGGTATGTGGGTGAGTAGGTGAGTAGGTTGTAGGGTAAGTGGGCGAATTGGTCAGTGGGTAAGCGGGTGGACGGGTGAGTGGGTGGGTGGGTCGGTGATTGGGTAGATGGGTAGGTGAGTGAGTGATTGTGTAGGTGGAAGAGTGGGTGGGTGAGTGATAGATGAGTTGGTAAGTGAGTAAGTAGGCGGCATGGTGGTTGGTGACTGCATCTGTCACGCTGTGCATGGCTCCCGTAGACCGTCGAGGGAAGATGTTCTGCCCAGGCAAGACAAGGGTACCGGGGAGCTTCCCACTTGACAGGGTGCTCAAAAGCCACGACCCGGCGTTTGTGGAATTCGTCAGCTCCTGTCTGCGGTAAGAACCCCCCACCATCCTCTCCCCATGAGGATCCCCCCCTCTCCAATTGATCGGCGATCACTCTCCACCGATCGCCAGGAAAATGTGGAGCTGAGTGGACCTGATGATGTGCAGTACCACCGGTGTCAAGATCGCCCTCTGTGGTTGAGGGGGAGGTCCGTCCAAGATGCTGCTGGCCAATGCGAAGCTCGGGGCATTTTTAAGCTACTGGGCATCAGAGGATTGCCACTGCTCCTGCTACTTCCGCTGCTGCCGTGCATTCCTGGACCTCTTCGGAGAAGGGAAGGAACTTCAATGCTCTCACCACGCTTCTCTCACCACATGCGGCGCGTGTATCTCCCACGCGTCTCTCAACAAATGGGATCCGGATTGTCGTATGACGCCAGTGCAGGCGCTGGATCACAGGTGCCTCCGGACCGCAGTCACCAGCACCACCAGCAATGCCACCACCACTGCTACTCCTGGCCGTGTACAGTGCTTTGGAGCTGCTGAACGACGGTAACCCACTTTATGCTTGTCCAATGTTCAAGGCAGTCCATAGAGAGGTGTGGGACCAAGGCAAATAACAACTCCATATTCCACATGGAGAAAGTGGCCCAAGTATGGGCATCAAACCCAGGTCCCTCTTTGGCTGTGAGTTCCAGCCCTGCCGCCCACAATCTAATACACGGAGAGTTCAAATCCCACGTGTACATTCGGTTATATACGGATATATTTTTATAATTACTTTCTGGGTGAGGACAACTAATGAAGCGGCCATATCTTTGCCATGTAGCCCTTCATCCACTGTGACATCGCCAGCCCTCCCCACCCCCCCGATGGTGGAGGAGGGGATGGTTGCAGTCTCTGCTGTAGCAGAAGTTGGAACGATGTCGTGCGCATCTCTTCACAGAGCGGAGCCGGCGCTACCCCCATTCTCCTCGCTCGCCCAGGCCTCTGAATGGAAACTGAAGGTTGTGGAGGAAGAGGAAACCCTGGTGGAGGAGCTCGTGGTGCAGGAGGAAGAGACCCTGGTGGAGGAGCTGGTGGTGCAGGAGGAGGAGACCCTGGTGGAGGAGCTGGTGGTGCAGGAGGAGGAGACCCTGGTGGAGGAGCTGGTGGTGCAGGAGGAGGAGACCCTGGTGCAGGAGCTGGTGGTGCAGGAGGAGGAGACCCTGGTGGAGCAGCTGGTGGTGCAGGAGGAGGAGTCCCTGGTGGAGGAGCTGGTGGTGCAGGAGGACACCCTGGTGGAGGAGATGGTGGTGGAGGAGAAGGAGAAAACAAGGGTAGAGGATCAGGTGATGGTGATGCAGGAGAAGAGGAAGCCAGGGGGCCTGACCCGCATGGGGAGAGTCATCCGCTCACTCCTCCGACGCACGCTGCTGTGTGGTGGCCGGTCCACCGCACAGTAGAGATGGTGGTGGTCGTTGATCGTTGTGATCCACGACCACTATCACCACACCCACCACGCACACCCTGAACCCACCCACCCCGTGACACCCACCATCCTCCACACACACCCTGCACCCACCCACCCCGTGACACCCACCACCCTCCACACACACCCTGCACCCACCCACCCCGTGACACCCACCACCCACCACCCTCCACACACACCCTACACCCACCCACCCCGTGACACCCACCACCCACCACACACCACACACACCCTGCAACCACCCACCCCATGACACCCACCACCTACTGCACACCACACACACCCTGCACCCACCCACCCCGTGATACACACCACACACCCTGCACCCACCCACCCCGTGACACCCACCACACACCATACTCCACACACACCCTGCACACACCCCGTGACACCTACCACCCACCACACTCCACACACACCCTGCACCCACCCACCCCGTGATACCGACCACCCACCACACTCCACACACACCCTGCACCCACCCACCCCGTGATACCCACCACACTCCACACTCCACACACACCCTGCACCCACCCACCTACCCCATGACACCCATTACCCACCACACACCACACACATCCTGCACCCACCCACCCCGTGACACCCACCACACACCACACACACCCTGCACCCACCCCGTGACACCCACCACACACCACACTCCACACAAAGGGTTAAGTGTTTTGAGGGTTAGGTGTTTATAGGATTAGGGGTGGAGAGATCTAGGGGTTTAGAGAATTATTGTTTTAACAGTAAAGGGGTTTAGAGTATTAGGGGGTTTGGGATTTGAGGGTATTTGGGTTAGGGTTTCAAAGGGTGAGGAGTTAGATGGATAAGGCTTTATGGGAAAATCGGTTTAAAGGGTTAGGGATTTGGAGGATTATAAGTTGAGGGTTTAGAGATGTACAGGGTGATGGGTTTAGAAGTTTAGAGGGTTAGGTATTTAGAGGGTTTGGGGTTTAGAGGTTTAGGGGTTTAGAGGGTGAGGGTTTTAAGGGTAAAGGGGTATAAGATTTTAGCGATTTAGAAATAATTGAAGACTTAGTCCAACATGGACTGAATCCTGACGTACCAACTTTGGTTAGGCACTGCCTTACCAACACTTACTTCACCTGGAATGGTACTTTCTACAAACAAAATGAAGGTACCCCTATGGGCTCCCCCTTGTCACCAGTGATAGCCAATGTGTTTATGTAAAAGTTTGAATCAGACGCCATCCAGACGTCCACCCTGCGTCCTTCCCTGTGGAAGAGGTATGTGGATGACACTTTTGTCATTTGGCCACATGGCCTCCCAGCATTGAACCATTTCCTGGACCACATCAATTCCAGACACCCATCCATCAGATTCACCATGTAAGTGGAGAAAGATGGCAAACTACCATTCTTAGATGTTCTGTTTGAGAGGAGACCTGATGGATCCTTGGGATATTCTGTCTACAGGAAAGCCACCCACACAGATTCCTATCTAAAACCTGATTCCCACCACCATCCAGCACAGAAGGATTCCCTCATCAAAACACTACACCATAGGGCCCACTGCATCTCCGACCAACACCACCTAGCCAGTGAACTGGAACACGTACACCAAGCCCTCAAGATGAATGGGTACTCAGACCGCATTATTCGCAAAGCTGTTTCTCCAACCATGGAGAAACAATCTCCTGAGAGTCCAATCAAAAACATCACTTTACCATACATACCAGGTGTTACCAAAAGATTTCCAAAATCTTAAACAAACACAAGATCCAGGTCCGATCCCATCTGTGAAGGAGATCATTCCTGACATGCAATACCCTGGAATCTACAAACTGAGTTGAACCTGTGGTAGCAGTTACATTGGGGAAATGAAACGACATGTCTCGGACCGTGTTCGCGAACACAAGGTAGATCTGAAACATTGCAGAACCAATACCTCTGCTCGCATGATATTGTTTTTTTTCCGAGACCAAGGTACTCTGCAAACCTTCGGGCTACTATCAAAAGTTTGTTTATGAAGCCGTCCAGATATATAAACATAGACAAAACTTCAACCGAGAAGATGGATACAAATTGAACAATCATTGGAAGGATGTTATCAACCAGGTAATGCCTTAACTTGTTGTTTCCATCATTACCTGCCGGTTTGATGCTCGCCCTGCCCATGTCCCCCCCCAGCCTCACGTCCTCTATCTGTTCTTCCACCACCTTCCCACTTCCAGCCCTCCCCCCCCCCCCTCAGCCTCACGTCCTCTTCCCCTAGCGCTCACGTGCCCCCCCTCTCCCTACCCCCCCCCCTCTTCCCGTGCCTCCTCCCCCCTCTCTTAACTATATAACCTCTTGCCACGGCAGCTCTCCCGCCGACTTCAGCATTTTCTTGCTGTGGTTGTCCCACCTGATGAAGATCGCTTGTGTTACGATCGATACGTCGTGATTTGTTTAATTTTATTTCTACCTACATGACTTTACCGAAAGAATCATAAAGTATGAACTATTTTAATCTTACCATAGAATCACACAGACCGGTTAGACTCACACAGAGACCTAAACCACTAAACCTCTAACAATTAAAACCCATAAACCCTCTAAACATCCAAACACATAACTATCTAAACCCCTAACCCTCTAAACCCATAACCTGCTAAACCCTAAACCTCTAAATCCTAAACCCTCTAAACCCCTTTACCCTTAAAACCCTAACCGTCTAAACCTCCAACCTTCTAAATTCCTAGGCCCCTAACCCTCAACCATTACACCCTAACCCACCAAAAACCCATCACCCTCTAAACCCCTAACCATTGGAACCCAAACCTTCTAAGCCATTAAAAACCAAAGCCAGTAAACACTCTGAACCCCTAACACTCTGAACCTCGAAACCCTAACCTTCTAAAACCCTAAATCCCTAACCTAAATCCCAAACAATCTAAACCACAACCCTCGAAAGAACTAACCCTCAAGACGCCTAACCCTTAACACACCTATACCCCTAAAACGCTAACCCTCTAAACCCATAATAAATATATTTGCAGGTTAGATCATGTAAATATATCCTCACAAACCCCATACATGCACTTAAGGCTGTGATCGACTGCGAAGATTTCATAGCAATTGTTGTCAACAATCATCACTGCAATAGTTTCCACAGAATGCTCCATTATAAAGATCTGGTAGCCCATAATAACGACACATTTTACTGTAGTGCCCATAGTGGGCAACTGGAATGGCAACTTCAAAATCAACTAACAGACAATTAATGTGACTGATTTATATAATTCTGTCTTCATTGGTAATAAATTACCACTTTAAGTGCTTGCATGAGTGGGATGGTGGAGAGATCGGGTGATGATGTCGGGAGATGGTGTTGTTATTTGGAGAGGTCAAGAAGTGGAATGTTCTCGAGAGATGGTGTCTTGTGATGGTATAGAGACACGATGAGGCTCTATGATGGTGCATTTAATTAGCCGTGGTGGTGTGGTGTCATGAGAAAGGTAATGTGAAGAGATGGTGTAGTGATATTTTGGTGTGATGGTGTGCTAGTTTTGGAGAGAATGTTGTGTGTTTGACTCCCACAGACCCCACACCTTTGGGGAGTGATGCTTGTAGCAACTTTGGCCTGGGAAAGGGTCCACCTTATCCATGTCCCCCCACATGGTCGACTGACACGACGACCTACAAAGAACAGAAAATTAATTCAAACGACGAGTAATGAATTAGAGAACGAAGGACGTGAAGTTTCACAGAAATAATTTTAAGATCGCTGTAATTACCTCTTACCACACAACAGGACCTGATATTGAGAAATATTCATCACATGGCAGTAAAACTTTACAAGTCATGTTTAGCTTGAGACCCCAGTTTAAACAAAAATGGCTGAAACTCAGATTTGAACCCATCCTCTCAGCCACACTCGATCATTACGTCTTCCCATCACCACCAAGCCATGTCTACTAAAAGTAATTGATCAAGGAGCCTCCGTCTCTGCATATAAGCAATGTGATGCAGGTATCTGGGACTTACCCTCATAGTCATCCAAGATCTCAGCCCACTTGATTTGGCTGTCCATGTTGTTGGGAAGGAGTAGATTCTGTTTGAAGTTGGATGGCCTGGGGAGGTTGGAACAACGCTCAGATTTTGCAACCTTTTGACTTACTCATCCTCTCAATTATTACATATTTGACCACTCACTGTACCAATTAAATAAATTTCATGCCTGTTGCTTTACAAGCCATTCACTCGCTCGTTTGCCCAATCATGCATGCGTCCGATCATTCATTCATCCACATGAACATGTTTATTCCACCTGCATTAAACATCATCGCCAGACTTAATGATATTTAACCTCTAATCCAGACATGCATGTTAATGTACAGATCATTTGTATTAATCGAATGCTTGATAAAGGCCCCCCCCCCCCCTATGCCTTGTACGTCATTAGGGTCATATGACCATACTTAAAATTATTTGTTATAACCCGAGCATGACTTCGCAGGTTATTTGATGTCAGAAATACCATCCATGTGGCTGTGCCTTCAGATTGGAGACAACTATGGCAGCAGCGAGTGTCTGAACATGAAGGCAGACTCCTCCCCAATGTTGAATAACATTCAATACATGTAATGTAGGGCACAATTGTGCCAGCAATCAGAACACAATCATTGTAGACATGTTATTCATATTCTAAGAGATTTAAAAAGGTTTGTTATGCATGTTTTAAATGCTGACTCACTTGGGGTCTAAACAATGACAGTAACAGCAACATATCAGGGCTTGCCAAGATACTTATCTAACAGTCCTTGTTTCAGTTTCATTAATACTGGTAGGAACCTTCTGGTTACACCAGCCCACAGGGGATTATTATGTCCGTCCATTGTGCAGAGAGGGCCTGGGTGGGGAGGGTGGGGAGGGGCTGGGTGGGGAGGGTGGGGAGGGGCTGGGTGGGGGGTGGGAGGGGTGGGGCTGGGTGGGGAGGGGCTGGTCACCCCGTCGTGCCCTGATAAAACTCAACGTTTAACCTACTCATGCCAGCTTGTGCCCGCCCTCACAGTCGGCCATATATGCAGAATACACCATGCCGCCGTTGACCCTGGCCATTGACCGAGCAACCCAACGTTCCTACCAGCTCCCTCCGCAGGAATGTGTTGTTTTATAACCCTGTGAGCCATGCGGATCTTGACTCGGGTGCAACCGCAAAAAAAAAAGCAAGAAACATCGCAACAGAAAAATCCTGGATAAAACAGCAAAGTCTTCCAGAATAAACACCGGATTCCAACGCCATGTGCAAAAATCCAAGTGGGATGCAAGTCAAACAATAACAACCATAAGACAATGTAGATTAAAGTTATCAGGCTAACTCTGTACTACAACAAACAAACATGGCTAAACAAAACGTTTTCAAAATCACCAAAATAAGGCTATAAAACAATGTAACAGTGATCATAGGAACTGTGATTCAAATTTAACAATAAACGATACACGTAACATGTACGACCAAACTTTGCAGCTGTAGTTGGCTGCATGAGTCACTCCACAACAGCAAGAGTATCAGTAGCAGAATATACATTTTTCAATGCACCTTTAAAAATCAGCACACTCTAATAAAAAATCAAGATCGTAGAGTTCTGCCCTTACTAGTGAAGTATTGGAAAATGACGGCAGGAAACTCCTTGACGGGAACACACTTCTTTTATTAAATCTTGACTTGTAACAATACAACGCGTGGCCTCTCTTCTTCACAATGCGCTTCTCTTGACTCTGGATTCTGTGCTGCCGGCTCTCTGTGCCTCGTGTAGACTCCGCGCCTCGGCTACACTCCTCTCTCGCCTCGTGTAGACTCTGCGCCTCTGCTACACTCTCCACTCGCCTCGTGTAGACTTTGCATCTCTCTCTCTGGCTACACCGTATGCATACTCGGCTCGTGTAGACCTTCCTCTCTCTCTGGCTACACCGTATGCATACTCGGCTCGTGTAGACCGTTCTCTCTCGCTGGCTACACACTATACATTACTCAGCTCGTGTAGACCGTTCTCTCTCGCTGGCTACACACTATACATTACTCAGCTCGTGTAGACCGTTCTCTCTCGCTGGCTACACACTATACATTACTCAGCTCGTGTAGACCGTTCTCTCTCGCTGGCTACACACTATACATTACTCAGCTCGTGTAGACCGTTCTCTCTCGCTGGCTACACACTATACATTACTCAGCTCGTGTAGACCGTTCTCTCTCGCTGGCTACACACTATACATTACTCAGCTCGTGTAGACCGTTCTCTCTCGCTGGCTACACACTTATACCTTACTCTCCTCTACTCTCCATTACTCTCCTCTCCGGGCTCTATCTCTGCACCTTCGTCTTCCTTTCTTAGATGGTTCCACTTTTGCCCCTGCTCCTCTGTGCATCACCTTATATACCCCTTCTTCCCGGGAGACGGAGCGGATGCGGACCTCAACGTCGGCACCGCTCCTCAGTTACCCAATCCCCACGCGCTATCCCTACGATCCGGTTCCGCTCAGCGCGTGTTTCCACTCCCCGACCAATCACACCGCGCTGCTACCCGATCACTCCCTCTGGGCGCGTCACCGGCACACAGCCAATCAGCAGCACTACCCCCACCCGCGCACTGACGCCTGCTCCTCCCCGTCAGCGCGCGTCACCACACACACACCCGTACATACGCGCTGGCACACGACATATACACCCAGCGCGTATCACCACTACATCACCCCCTCCCACATAGCTCGCAGCCGGCCCGGCTGCTAACAACAACCAACCGCGACGATAAAACGACAACCAACAAAAAAAAACCCCGTAACCCCCCGAGTGTGCCCCGTAACATAACACAACAACAACAACAACAAGAATAACTATGTACAGATTGACAATGAACCCGAAAAGTCAACAATAACACGATACGAGCAAATTCGAAACGAACGCGCCCCACGTCCCTGCGACTACACGCAGTGACGAGGCGCTCCAACTGCCCCGACTCCTCACGAGGCAGGTCATGCAAAGTAGCACGACCTGGCGCGAGTCCGTCTGGCTGGTCCATCGTATGGGGCGGGACACTGACGACCGTCCGGCGGTTCCGGCTGCTCCAGACGGCGCGGAACGGGCCTGAAAGGGCCGGCCCCGCCGCGGAGATCCGGCCGCCGGTGATCGGCAGCTGTCAGTTCCGAGACACCTGGGAGCAGATCAGGCGAAAATACGTGTGGATCAGGCAGAGACATTTCCCCCTCTGGGTCGCCGGTCACGTCACACGCCCGGCCATCACGACACAAGGGGAGGCCATATGGAGGCGAGAACGGTTTCAGTCGGGAGGGGTGAACGTACCACCGGCGCTTTCCCCACTTTATCTGAACGCACTGGGGCCGTGCAACGCGCACGACCTCCACGGGTCCCCTCCACGGTCTCAACAATTTAGGCGACGTAGCCAAGGGTGCCTGAGGGCAATGCAGCCAGGCCCTGTCACCTGGTTTCCATTCGTGCATGGACACCTTCCGTGCCCGCAACCGTTCATTAGCAATTTGGCGAGCCCGCGAATTAAGCCGCGCGGCCTCCCTCGCCTCTGTCAGCTTGTGAATATTAAACTTAATATGTTCTGCCAAATTAGAATTAGTTCGTGGAGCGGACAGGCCAAGTTGCGTTTCTATTGGCGGGTCAGCTTCCCGACCGTACATCAAATAGAATGGGGAAAACCCCGTAGCTGCATGGGGGGCCATTCTATACGCGGCAAGGACTCCCGGGACCTGCAGGTCCCAATCTACATGTGCCTCGCACACCTGCTGGCACAGCATGGAAGTCAAGGTTTTGTGGAGTCTCTCCACCATCCCGTCAGTCTGCGGGTGGTACGGGGAGGTACGCACCTTCTTGGTACCCAACAGATCGCACACCTCTTGCAACAATTTACTCGAAAAATTTTTACCTTGGTCGGTCAGCAGGCGTTCGGGAGCCCCCTTGTCCAGGACATAGCCCTGGACGAAGGCATCCGTCACAGCCGCTGCCGACTGGTTAGCGAGAGGCCACGCCATAGGCCATCGGGTAAAGTATTCGACCCCCACTAACAAATATTTATTCCCTCTCGGCGTGACTGGGAAGGGCCCCAAAATATCGAGTGCAACGAGCTCGTTGGTACGCGAGACCTGAATAGATTGCAGCGGTGGATTAGCTGCCACGGCCGGTGGTTTACGCCTGGCGCACTCAACGCACCCCTTCAGAATATGCACCACATCACTTCCCATTCCCGGCCAGTAATAGTCACGCTGAAGCAGGGCAAGCGTCTTGTTAACTCCCAAGTGCAAGAGGCGTTCGTGTGCCGCCAAGACAACCCTCCCCCTCACAGCGGAAGGCACCACGAGTGCGTTCCGCCGGGACAAACTGTCCCATTTCAATAACACGCCCCGCTCAAGTACATAGGAGCCGGTACGCTCCTGGTCCCCCTCGGGACCCCCAACCTTGCGGCGCAATGCTAGCAGCGAGCTGTCCGCCATCTGGAGGCGGCCCCATTCGCTGAGCGACAGCGAGAGCAGCGAGTCCCGACCCTGAGAGGCAGTGGAATCATCCCCGATCGGTGCGCCCGCTGTCGCAGCCAGTGCCCCCATCTCCCCCGCAAGCGTCGGTTTACAGCGCGCCGATCCCGACAAACACGCGCATTCATCACAAGGCAACAACCGCGACAAGCAATCGGCATTCGTGTGTCGCAACCCCTTACGGTACGTAGTCGTAAACTGATAGTCCTGGAGGACTTCCAACCAACGCGACAACTGGCCCGAGGGCTGGGCGACCCTCAATGAATACTGTAGCGCCGCGTGGTCCGTTCGGACTGTAAAGTGACGACCATAAAGATATGGCCTAAACTGCTGCACAAAAAAAACAATGGCAAGCAGCTCGCGACGGGTGACACAGTAGCGCTGCTCCGCCGGAGACAACACCCTACTACCGTAGGCGACAACTCTTTCGACACCCCCAACGACTTGGGATAGCACCCCCCCAATGCCCGTGTTGCTAGCATCCGTGTCCAGCAAAAAGGGACTGGCAAAATCGGGATAACACAAGGGTGGGGCACCCACCAAGGCGTCCCGGAGGGAGCGAAACGCGGCCTCCTCCTCCGGTCCCCATTTGAACTTCACTCCCTTCGCCGTTAGAGCGTGCAAGGGTTTTGCAATAGTGGCGAAGTGCTCAACGAACCGCCGATAATAAGAAGCAAACCCGATGAAACTACGCACGTCGGAAACGGACGTAGGTGTCGGCCACGAACCGACACAATCCGTCTTCGCGGGATCGGTGGAGATCCCCGAAGAATCGACAATGTGACCCAAGTATCTAACGGACCTACGAAGGAGGTGACATTTGGCCGGTTTAAATTTCAACTTAGCCGATCGCATTCGCAAGAACACCCCTCTCAATCGCCGGAGGTGTTCCTCAAACGTTTTACTGAAAACAATGACATCGTCCATATAAATCAAGCATGTATCCCACTGCAAGCCCGACAAAACCAACTCCATAAGTCGCTGAAACGTCGCTGGAGAGGAGTGAAGTCCCATGGGTAACCGGTTAAACTGGAACAGCCCCCCTGGAGTCCGAAATGCTGTCTTAGGTTTCGACTCTTCGTCGAGCGGCAACTGCCAAAACCCCGATAACAAATCAAGAGTCGAAAAATATCGCGCACCAGACAATGCATCGAGGGACTCATCCATCCTGGGGAGCGGATACGCGTCAGCCACAGAGATCTTATTCAGGCGACGGAAATCAACGCAGAATCGCAGGGACCCGTCCTGCTTCTTAACCAGCACAATAGGCGCTCCCCACGGGCTAGAGGAGGGCGAAATAATATCGGCTTCTAGCATATCGTTAACAGCCGACTGAACATGTTCCTTCTCCACGGGACTCAGTCGGAAGGGATTTAGCCTGACCGGCGCCGCATCGCCCGTTTCAATGTGATGGTGCAACAAATCCGTGCACCCAATGTCATACTTATGTTTACTGAATACATCAGAGAATTCAATGAGCAACTCGCGCAGCGCACCCAACTGCGCCGCCGACAAATCGTCCGAGGCGGCACATAACGAATGGACCCACTCAAGGTCTTCCCTTGGCTCAACGTTCCGCGCGGGGCTCGAGCCCACCTGCGCAACCAACCCATCATCCCCAGGGACCTGCGCCGCGTGAGCCAGCACGGTGCCCTGCGGAATGACAGCTGGTCGCGACCCCGCGTTCAAAACCATCACAAACGGATCCCTGTCAGCCCGCACCAAAGTGTGAGCCACCGATAAATCAAGACCCCCGACAGCCTTGTTAGAAGGACCCAAAAGCATACTCTGTCCCGAAGCCTCCCTCACCCATGGTTTCCGCAACCGGAGGGGAATCAACATCTGTGAACCCGGGGGCACTTGCACTGTCTGCGTCGCCACCGCTTGTATCGTAGCGCACGCCGTCCGAATGTCAGTAGGGCCCGTCAAAAATGAAATCCGGCGACCCGATGGCAGTTCAATGCATCGTTGATCGATAAGAATTTTAATGGGCATTTTAGCCAAAAAGTCAGTGCCCAAAAGACACGGAACTGCCAAAGAAGACGAAACGAAAACGGGTCCCGACAATTTAATATCTCCAATGCAAATGGACGCCCTAACCTGACCGATAATGCCCAACGATCCCCCATTAGCGGCGTAAAATGGCACATCCACTGGAAGCAGCGGACGACATTGGACCGGAAGAATATTATAAATGAGGTCCGATATAATAGTTGCCGATGCCCCCGTGTCCACTAACACCCTAATCTCAACCCCATCAATAGATCCCGTAACAACGGACGAACCCGCCGAAGCAGCCACAATTCTATGCCACAATTCCGCCCATTCAATGACTCCCTGGTCCCGGCCGAACCCCCCTCGCCGAACCGAATCCCCGAACCTTAACCGGCCCTCCTCCGCCGCAACGCGGCGTCCCATGTGTGCCGAATAAACAGGCCGAGCGTGTGAGGTGCCGCGACTTGCCGGGGATTGTAGAGATGACTTGGGCTCTCGGTCGTCGTCCAGCCGAGCTCCCATGGCGCGCTGCCGCGGAGCGCGGCACCCGGACGCCACGTGGCCCCGGAGGCCGCAGTTATAGCACGTGACGAGGGTCGGAGTAGATCTTGGTTGCTCCGACTTTCGGCCCGATCGCAGAGGCGACCGGGCCCCCGGCCTCCAGTCCCCTGGTCGTCCCGTGGCGAACGCCTCCTCTCGTGGGCTGACGACTTGGGGTTCGGCGACCACCAAACCCGGGGCTGCGACGACAGCAGCGTTGCAACCAACGCCTTGCTTCCGTTGTAGGGCCTCGTGCGCTTGAATACTCGTGGCGACTCTCAAAGAAGAAATATCAATCTCGTCAGCTGTGTTGATAGGGACCCCCAGGTCCTGCGCCAACTTGAGCAGCTGCTCCAAAACCATCGCGTCTTGGCCCTCCTCGTCCATCCGAGGGAACGCAGCATCAGCAAGAGCCAGCAACGCCGTGCGATAGGCCAGCGCGGTCTCCGTGGCCGCTTTCCGTCTTGCGTAGAACTGATGGCGGCACGTAGAGGGAGGCCCGTAGACCCTGGCCAACAAACCCAGCGCATCCTTCAGCGTGGAGCGGTCCGACTTCCGTGCAGCCCTGAAGGCCGCGAGCGCATCGTCGTCCAGCATGGCGGGCAATGCCCGCAGCGCCGTAGCATCGGACCACGCTGACATCTCTTGATGCGCCAAAAACCTTCGCTGAAATTGGCCCCAGTCTCCGCCTTCCGCCTTGAAGGCTGACAACGTGGGCAGGCGCTGCTGAAAAATGAAGTCATCCGCCTCGTGGTTCCTCTCCGCCTGTCCGTCGGTGTCTAAGATGGCGGCTCCAGCAGCAGACGTAAGATGGCGGACCCCCTCGCGCGCTGATGACGTCGATGCGCGCGCTTGGGAACCCACCACCACGTGGCGCTCGCCGTTCCCGCCAAAAGTAGGCCCAGGCGCAATGGCGGGAATCCCCCATTCGTTTTGGCGGGAATCTGCGGGGCGACCTTGTAAAATGTCCCCCACCGTCCCCGCTCCTCCCGACGAGCTGATCTCCGCCAAGATGGACGCGGCGGCGAGCAGCAGCTCCGCCAGTCGGAAGTGCGCCTCACGAAGCCCGGCGTCTGTCCCCGGTCGCTCGGCCGGCGCCGTCGACGGACCCTGCAGCGTGGGCAAGTCCTCTTCCTCACCCCCCGCCACCAGCGGCCCCGAGTCGTCCAGGTCTTCCTCGCGGTCAATCCCGTGGGTCCTACGGGTCTTCCTCGTCTCCATACTTGGAAGCCCGTTTCACTTCTGACGCCAGATGAAGTATTGGAAAATGACGGCAGGAAACTCCTTGACGGGAACACACTTCTTTTTATTAAATCTTGACTTGTAACAATACAACGCGTGGCCTCTCTTCTTCACAATGCGCTTCTCTTGACTCTGGATTCTGTGCTGCCGGCTCTCTGTGCCTCGTGTAGACTCCGCGCCTCGGCTACACTCCTCTCTCGCCTCGTGTAGACTCTGCGCCTCTGCTACACTCTCCACTCGCCTCGTGTAGACTTTGCATCTCTCTCTCTGGCTACACCGTATGCATACTCGGCTCGTGTAGACCTTCCTCTCTCTCTGGCTACACCGTATGCATACTCGGCTCGTGTAGACCGTTCTCTCTCGCTGGCTACACACTATACATTACTCAGCTCGTGTAGACCGTTCTCTCTCGCTGGCTACACACTATACATTACTCAGCTCGTGTAGACCGTTCTCTCTCGCTGGCTACACACTATACATTACTCAGCTCGTGTAGACCGTTCTCTCTCGCTGGCTACACACTATACATTACTCAGCTCGTGTAGACCGTTCTCTCTCGCTGGCTACACACTATACATTACTCAGCTCGTGTAGACCGTTCTCTCTCGCTGGCTACACACTATACATTACTCAGCTCGTGTAGACCGTTCTCTCTCGCTGGCTACACACTTATACCTTACTCTCCTCTACTCTCCATTACTCTCCATTACTCTCCTCTCCGGGCTCTATCTCTGCACCTTCGTCTTCCTTTCTTAGATGGTTCCACTTCTGTCCCTGCTCCTCTGTGCATCACCTTATATACCCCTTCTTCCCGGGAGACGGAGCGGATGCGGACCTCAACGTCGGCACCGCTCCTCAGTTACCCAATCCCCACGCGCTATCCCTACGATCCGGTTCCGCTAAGCGCGTTTTTCCACTCCCCGACCAATCACACCGCGCTGCTACCCGATCACTCCCTCTGGGCGCGTCACCGGCACACAGCCAATCAGCAGCACTACCCCCACCCGCGCACTGACGCCTGCTCCTCCCCGTCAGCGCGCGTCACCACACACACACCCGTACATACGCGCTGGCACACGACATATACACCCAGCGCGTATCACCACTACACTAGTACGGTACATTTCATTAAAGCGTGTTTAAAAACAAGTATTTTTAAATATTACTTACTTCTATCGATGTTCCAAAATCCGACTTTTTCAAGCGGTGTTTCTTCATCTCGTGTACATTCGCTCACTTCCCAGGCGCATTTCTTTAGAACGACTCATTCTTTCAGAACTGCCTTCTGCGTTTAGTTTGTTGTCCTGCCCCCGCACCTCCTCCGATTAACACGGTTGGCTACGTATGGTGGGAAAGAAGTTAAACGTACGTAAAGCACGCTTGCAACGTTTAAAGGAGTCTGCGCTTTAATCTTGTGTCTCGTAACCAATCCGTGCGTACGGTGCTGGTAAACGTCGTGTTCAACAGACGTTCACATATCGGATGTATCCGCATATACCTTGGTACCACGGCGAGTCTGATACGCACACCCGCCCCCCCCCCCCTACAACAGGTAGACAGACTGTGGCATAATTGTGGATTTTCAGGAGGGCCTATAATAGCACCCCATCAACATTGATTGCCATAAAGATGTCAGGAGCAGTAAACAACCTCTATGAGTGCAGTCTGACAAGGTATGATCATCAAACTGCCAGTGCCAACTGTTTCTGCTTGGTTAAAGAGTGGTGCAATTATTCCCTTTAGAATTCCAGATCATGCTCTTGGGTTAGGTTTAGTCTGACCTTAATCCAGATGCAAATGTGCACCAACTATATAGTCAGTCAGGCAGTTATTTTGGGTAACGGCCATTTAGCTAAGCATGTATTTTTCAATGGTGACCTACACTGGTCATAGCAGCAATAAACAAATGATTTTCCAAATGTGCCCCATGGTTTTCGTTGTCTGTTTACCCATGTCTGTGCACGAGATCGCCCTAAGTGTTAAGTGGGGGGGGCAGGGGTTGTCATCGCCCGGCGAACTCTTGAGCGCGCACACGTGGTACCCAAAAACCGAACACTTTGCCAGGAGCATGGCCCAGCCAACGCGAGACTAAGTGCCGCTTGTGCAACAGAGCGGCGTGGCAGCCGGCGAAGAAGGCTTCACGAGCACTAATTACGTAATAATAATACCGTGCGGTAATAATTGTGCTCTACCAAATTTCAGAATGATGTAAAGGATGTTTTGTGGGGGTTGTTTTCTACGAGCGGCAGGATAAAGTGTGGGTTACTCCAACCTATTCCAAGGCGTATTGCAAGCTTGGAAGAGCTCACCAAAAAATACCCTCTAGAACAGCACTCTAGAGCTATTTCTAGCAGAGGCCCTTTCACCAGCAGTAGCACAAATAATTGCAGGGGCTGTACCATTACCTTGTATTACAGTTACCACGGTAGCAAAATGTTAACTACCTCGACTGGTATACACGAAGTCGTGGATTCGATCTCGACCCTGACATCAGCATATTTGGAGTTTGCATATTCTCCCCGTGGTCGCGTGGATTTTTCTCGGGATCCCCCGGTTTTTCCCTCCACATTTAGAATATAAACATGCATTCGGAGTATTTGTCTGCGAAAAATTTCCAAGCGATAAGTCACTTCATTTTTGCTATCATTCGTGGCCAGATCGCTTCTAAAAAAAAGCTATATAGCTCAGTGGGCCTTCCTTGGTAAATAACAAAAAAGTTTAGTAATTATTTCACGGCTATTATACGACAATCAAGCTAAGACAATGTCCCAATGTTCATGCGAGCACTGGGGCGTCACCCATCTCCATTAGTGGTAATTCCAGAGAGACTTTCCACAGGACAACCACCGATTCATTATTCCACAACACAACAGTCATATATTTCGCAATAATCGCACACGCCGGGTGGAGTATTACAGCAATACCAGTGTTTGTCTATGGAAATTTTCCGATTTACAATAAAGTGGCATGGTGGCACAGTGCATTCACGTACAACTGGACCTCGAAGAGTTGCTCTTCATAGCTTATGTGACGGAAGACGTTTGATACCCAGCCCGAGGTTTAACATTCGCGATGCGGCGACACCTGAGCCAGCCTTGGCTCCCCTTCATCAACCTGCAATGACCATCTTCTTAGGTTTTTTCGGTAAAGTCACGTAGAAAGTAAAATAAAATAAAAACAAAAATCACGACGTTTCGGAGGCAACACAAGTCTCCGTCATCAGGTGGGACCGTCACAGCCAGATTAGCTGTATCAAGTGAGGCAATGATTCAAGATGTAATCCCTTAAAAGCGAGTTGAGGGGGGAGGGAGAGGGAGGGGGGAGCTCATCAGACTATGGTAGCCAATGAAAGGAACGTATCGGGAGGGAGGGGGGGCGAGGCCAAAAGGGTGGGCGATGGACGTGGAAGCGCTTGTGCGCAAGCGGCCAGCCACTGCACCCGCCAACACAATGACCAGTGTAGTGAGGGCCTAGTCAAACAACAACCATAACAAACATGTTGTGGGGAAGCCTTCAATCAGCAGTGAATTGGACAATTATTTTGGTATGCCCCCCCCCCCAACCAGACCTCAAGACTTCGCAAAAACTACCCAACACGGCAATAAGATTTTTCTTCACGTTAAATCTTTTTTTTTCTTCCAAACTTGCAAATGAATAAAAACATATCGGAATGAGAAGACAGTTTAGAACATACTGATTGTCCATGAACATTTTCAGTCGCATTTTGTTACCTAGGTCAAAGTTTATACATATTCGATTATCGATACCATCGTTCACACGTCCCTCCTGTTTAGGACGAGCCCTATGTACGACAAAATACTGCTGTGATTGACAGGATGACTTGCGTCTAGACAAATGAAGTTTCTCGTCATGCACACCGCTGTGTGGAGAATGATGTAAACGCCGAGCACACGTTTTGTACGGGAACCACGTTGGAAGGGCCATCAGATTTGACAGTGGTTCTCATTGCCACAACGTAAAATGTTAAACTCATAAACATCAAAGCAGCTGGCTCCTAGATCTCTGAAAACAACAATGCGTGTCGCCGGTCTTTGGCAACCGTGTTGTTAAAACTGTGCATGATGGTCGTGCACACTCCAAGGGTGAATAATGTTAACAAATGTATGAATTTGTATACGACTTGCCACTATGAGCGCCGGTACTAAAGAGATGTTTGTTGTAGAGACAAAGGAAGGAACGATTTATAGTAGTAGGTTTTTACCCTTTTAAACTGGTACAAAACTGACACCTTTATTCAAGGCATCATGTTTGCAATAACCAAAACACAAGTAGTCAAAAAAGCAAACAAAAAGAAGCAACTCTGATAATGATAATAATATGCACTGTCCTTGAAGTTGATTGGTTGATTGGTCCACACCCGAGACGGCTTTCTTTAGAGCCTAGTCCCCATTGGTGTTGGACCAGGTGTCATCTGGTCCAACACCAATGGGGACTAGGCTCTAAAGGCTCTAAAGGCTCTAAAGAAAGCCGTCTCGGGTGTGGACCAATCAACTTCAAGGACAGTGCATATTATTATCATTATCAGAGTTGCTTCTTTTTGTTTGCTTTTTTGACAACTTGTGTTGTGGTTATTGCAAACATGATGCCTTGAATAAAGGTGTCAGTTTTGTACCAGTTTAAAAGGGTAAAAACCTACTACTATATTTTGCCACTGGTAAAAGAGATCTCATAGTGTAGAAGGAATGATTGTCTACGAATTGCGGTTAAAAAAAGTGCATACATGGCAATTCAGATTGGTTAATTTTCCAGTGGCCGTGAGTTGCAATGAAACTATGACTTGTTACAGCAACAGTGTGTGATGGATATCAACAGTATATCTATTTTATGTTTTGCGTGACTTGTTATATCAGTGTTACAGATACAATTTTTCCAAATTCTTCCAGAAAAAATACATGGCATTTCAATAAGCTCACATCTATTGACGCACATACTGTATATGAGATAGATGCATTGCTTTTATAGTTGTTTATGCTTACCATTTTGTATGTTGAATTGTTTTCACTTGAGTAAATAATATAAACTGTAAGAATGATAATAAATTCGGTCTGCTTAATATCATTCCTCATTTATGTTTCGTAGTAAACTCATGCAACAGCATTCGTGTCAAAAGTATTCACCCGTGGTGTTATTCTAATGACCCATATGCACGAGTAGAGAAAGGCACGTATGATATGAATGGAATTATTGTACAGGCACAATTGTTTTAAAAACCACGAGCTGATTTCCCCACTCTTCATCTCAGCAATAAGAGTTAAGCAGGCGACAGTAAAGACGGCAGCTATGCCAAACTTATACTTCAAAGTCACCGTTTCTCCACTTTCAAAGCCTCACTGAACTCTGCTCATCTCCGTTCGTTGTCCCTAGCCGGTGGTGGAAATTCCTCATTCCTATGGTGGGAATCAGAATGTCCACACGATGACCACACCGAGAGCCACAGACTCACCACACAGAGACCCACAGACTCACCTCACACAGAGCCCCGTTTCGGCATCTTCAGGCTGAGTCGACCACGAGGAGGCCCAGACAGGGTTCAGATTTTTACCGCCATCGCCCCCATCCGCCCCGACCGGAAGCGGAAGTAGAAGCTGGGGGTGGAGGTCGCCCAAAGAGGAGGGGCGGGGGGCGGCTTCCGGAGGCGTGGTCGCGCACTGGCACGTCACTCGGAGGGCGTGGCTAAAGGGGGCGTGGCCACGTCTCTCGCGCTGGGACATCACCGGTGACGTCGCAATCACCACGTGCTTCCTCAGAGTTCGAGACGGGCGTGAAGGAGACGGCAGCTTCTTAAACTTCAGCTGCTTCAGCTTCATCATCGTCGCCTTTCGAACAACTTCTGCTGAAGCCATCCGAGCGAAACTTTTGACGAGGTGAGTTTTGTGGGTTCATGGTGAGTGTGTGGGTCCGTGATGTAGGTTCGTGGTGAGTGTGTAGGTCCGTGGTGAGTGTGTGGGTCCGTGTTGTGGGTTCGTGGTGAGTGTGTGGGTCCGTGTTGTGGGTTCGTGGTGAGTGTGTGGGTCCGTGATGTGGGTTCGTGGTGAGTGTGTGGGTCCGTGTTGTGGGTTCGTGGTGAGTGTGTAGGTCCGTGTTGTGGGTTATTGGTGAGGTTGGGTCCGTGGTGCGGATGTGAGTCCATGTGAGTTTGTGGTGAGGATGTGAGTCCGTGTTGTAAGTTCGTGGTGAGGATGTGAGTCCGTGTTGTGAGTTTGTGGTGAGGATGGGGGTTCGTGGTTAGAATGGTGAGTTCCTGGTTGGGAGATGTGGGAAAGTGGTGAGGATGTGAGTCCGTGTTGTGACTCTCTACACCATCTACACCCCCCACCCACCCACAGCTTTCCACACAGAGACCTTGGGGACTGCTGCGTGAGAGAAGCCACTCTGAGTATCAACACCATGGAGGTACGCATGGGCCCCTACGCTCGATTTACAAACACCACCAGCACTCATCAACACCACCCACACTTACGAACACCACCCACACTTACGAACACCATCCTCACTTACGAACACCACCAGCACTTACTAACACTACCAGCACTTACGAACACCAATAGCACTTATGAACACCACCCATACTTTCGAACAACACCTTCACTTACGAACAACACCCTCACTTACGAACACCACCCACACTTACAAACACCACCCACACTACGAACGAGCTTCCATGAAATATATATTTGTTTAACATCGACTTACAACTCGCACTTGCGAACCGAACCGCGGAACGATCCTCCGCGAGATGTAGTGAGTGTTTGTGATGCCTGTACACTACTCTGTGGCACCACAATGGCAAGATATTAACAACCTCACTTGGTTTCCAGGAGGTCGTGGGTTCGACCCCGACCGTGATGTCTACTGTTTATTTGAAGTTTGTGTGTAGAGGAGCCTACTCCAATATTGTTTTTATGTGTGTATGTGCATGTAGACGAGCCAAGCTGGAGCAAGAAGGAGGGAGGCAGTCTCTGGCAACACGTGGAGCGCGTTGTCCGCAGCCGGCACCGGCCCTATCCGCAGTAAATCGCCTCGAGGTGAGGAACAGCAGTGAGCAAAAATGGCCACGGTGAATGGGGGGAAGTCACTACCGCCATTTTTCATGGGGGACTTCACGGTGGCCATGTTGCTTAGGGGACTTTATGGCAGTCCTGTTCCATGGGAGACTTCATTGTGGCCATTTTGCATGGGGGATGTCACGGCAGCAATGTTGCATGGGGTACATCACTACGGCCATGCTGCATGGGGGATTTCACGGTGGCCATGATGCATGGGGGTCTTTAGGGCGGCCATGTTTAATGAGGGATGTCATGCTGGTCATGCTGCATTGGGGATATCACAGCGGCCATGTTGCATGGGGGTTGTAATGGTGGCCATGTTACATGGGGGTTGTAATGGTGGCCATGTTACATGGGGGTTGTCATGGTGACCATATTGCATGGGGGATGTCACTGTGGCCATGTTGCAAGGGGGACTTGATTGCGGCCATGTTGCATGGGGGATGTCACTTGCAGCCATGTTACATGGGGGACTTTATTACGGCCATGTTGAATGAGGGATGTCCTGATGGCCATGTTGCATGGGGGATGTCATGGAAGCCATATTGCATGTGGGTTGTCATGGTGGCCATGTTGCACGAGGGATGTCATGGCAGCCATGTTACGTGGGTATACAGTATTTGGCTGCCGCTATATATTTCCACGTGATAAAGATTACAGCCACTTTGGTGGGGCCATACCTGCCAAAATAAAAATATATAGTTTAGTTTTAGTATCGGTCTCTATGGGTCGTTATGGTTCGATATGAGCATGGATCTCTTTGGGTCTATGGATCTCTGTGGGTCTCTATGGTTCGATACCAGTATGGGTTTCTGTGGGTCTGAGTGGAGTGATGAGTCTCCATGTGATGATGATTACGTCGATGACGATGTAGCTCTAGCGGGGGCCTTACTTGGCATGTAAACAAAACAGAAATAGTTAAAAGTCTAAGATGTCGTTGTTGTTGTCACGTGTGCAGCGATCCTGGATCTCTTTGGGCCTCAGCTAAGTCATCGCCAAAAGCTGGAGCTGGAGGCCATGAAACAAGTATGGTTCTTCACTGTGGACAAGGTCGGCAAACCCCGGGGCGGCAACAACAACGACAGCTACGACGACGATAACAACAACTACATCCCTGTGAGGCTCACAGAGACACCCATGGAGACCCAAAGAGACACCCACAGAGACCCACAGAGACACCCATAGAGACCCACTCCCATTGAGACCAACAGAGGCACCCAAAGAGACACCATTAAACACCCACAGAGGTTTTTGCTGGGTTAGAAGGCATGAGTATAAATGTGTAATCGTTAAACCTGCCACCACCACCAGACATAGACAGTCAGTTAGGGTTTTGTGTTACGGGTTTCTGGGGGTCTCTGTGGGTGTCTAAGGATATGTTTGGGTCTTTATTGGTCTGGGTGTCTCTGGGTCTCTGTGAAAGTGTTCAAGATATTTCGCACCGTATGTAGTAAACTTTGGCTAATCCACTCACGACGTCGGCCGTGGTGGCCAGATGTTAACTCCTTCACCTGGTATACAGGAGGTCGTGGGATCGATACCGACTCTGACGCCTGCTGTATATTTGGAGTTTGCGTCTCTATCTCTATCCCCGTGGTTGCGTGGATTTTTCTCCGGGTCCTCCGTTTTTTCTCCTTCCACATTTAGAAACAGCGTCAACACACATTAAGAGCAATTGGCTGCTTCTGCTGTACATTTCCACACGGTGATAATGATGAGGCCCCACTTCGTTGAGCAATGATTTGTGATGGCTAGGTCGCTCTTGAGAAACAAGTGCAGCTCAGTGGTGAGGCCTTTAACAGCGTAGCAATAGCCTGTAGCCTTTATGGACATAAAACACATACTTGTGGTGAACATGCAGACAAAAACATGCTCTGATAATGTATGGCATTGCCTTTGAAACTGATTGGTCTACACCGGAGAGAGCATCCTTCTTTAGGGCCTAGTCTCACTACCAGCGTCTCACTACCCAGTGTCTCACTACCCTGTGTCTCACTACCCAGTGTGTCACCACCCAGTGTCTCACTACCAGTGTCTCACAACCTGTGTCTCACTACCCAGTGTCTCACCACCAGTGTCTCACTACCCAGTGTCTCACTACCAGTGTCTCACTACCCAGTGTCTCACAACCTGTGTCTCACTACCCAGTGTCTCACTACCAGTGTCTCACTACCACTATCTCACTACCCAGAGTCTCACCACCAGTGTCTCACCACCAGTGTCTCACTACCAGTGTCTCATAACCTGTGTCTCGCCACCAGTTTGTCGCCACCAGTGTCTCACTACAAAGTGTTAGATGGATAAACGCAAAAAGGCGAACAACCCCTCCAAGTTTTAACGGCATTCGGTATTCTTGGGTCTTTCGGTAAAGTCACGTAGATAGGTTCAAATAAAATAATAAAAATAACAGGAAGTTGACCGCTTGCGTTGCGATCGAAACGTCGTAGTTGTCTGTTTTTTTTTATTTTTCTTTGAACCTATCACACGGGACTTTACCGAAAGATCCAAGAATACGAATCCCTGCAGTCACGAAAGCTTTAAGTCAAGCATTCGGCAGTTTAACGAAACATTTATACATTTCCGCGATCTAACACCCAAGCAAAAAGTAACCTCCATAGCTGATAATGGCGGTCGTGGAAGCCCCGACTACTGCTGCAACCACCGAACGTTCGACGCTCTGATTGCGACGACTCTGACTACCGGCCTCCGCCTCCTCCTCTGCCTCCTAGGTCCGCAAGGAACAGCTCCACTACCGCTATGAGGTGCAGAAGATGATCGGCGAGGGAGGCCAGGGCCTGGTGCTGCAGTGCCTCGACCACAAAACCAAAATGCTCGTGGCCGTCAAGATGCTGTCGCTGCCCTGGAGGTGAGTCAGAGGGCCTTCCGCGGTGGCCCGCGCTCTCGAAAAATAATCATCAAATGATTGGAGGCACCGCCGTGAAACTGCCACTAACTATGGACTCGCTGACAAAATACTAACTGCCGTAAAACTGCTGCTAACTATAAACTAACAAAATCTTACTGCCATAAAACTGCTGCTAACTATAAAGTAACAGAATACTAACTGCCATAACAACTTACTGCTATGAACTAACTAAAAAGAAGCACTAACTGCCGTAAAACTGCTGCTATGAACTCACAAAATAATAACGTGCTGTAAGACTACTGCTATGAACTAAAGTTAACTAACAAAATAATAACTGCTGTACAACTATTGCTAACTATGAACTAAAATACCCATAGAGACCCAACAGAAACCCGCAGAGTAACCCACAGAGTCACCCACAGAGACACCCAGACCCTTAGAGACCCACAGAGGCACCCAGACCCTTAGAGACCCACAGAGGCCCACAGAAACACCCCGACCCACAGATATTTACAGTCACCCACAGAGACCCCCACAGAGTCACCCACAGAGACACCCACAGAGTCACCCACAGAGACCCCCACAGAGACACCCACAGAGACACCCATAGAGACCCCCACAGAGACACCCACAGAGACACCCATCGAGTCACCCACAGAGTCACCGTTGATTTCGTGGCCTTCCCCCTCCCGCTGCGCAGCTCCTCGACAGCGGCCCGCCAGAGGACGGAGCTGGAGGTGGCCAATGAGCTGCAGGGCAAGGCCAGCGATGAGCGCTACGGAGTCATCCGGGTCTTGGACACGTTCCAATTCCGCGGACACAATTGCCTCGTCGTCGAGCTCTTGAAGTACGCGAACCTCCCCTTCCCACCCCCCACCCACCCACGTGCGTGTGCGTGTCCATTGCTCCGCTCGATAGTTGATTTATTTCGGAATAAATATTTATTTAACATATGATCAAGCAACTAGATTGATCGATTTATCACATTTATTAATTGAGTTTCACACGCAGGGCTTTCGCGACCAATATCATCCATAATAGAGGTATTTTTGGTTAGATTAAGTAAATATATAAATGTTGTGTCGTTAAACCCGCCACCACCCAACATAGCCAACTAGTAAGGGTTGTCATGCAAACAGAACGTGCCAATTCGTTACTAGTACATGACTATTGTGTAGTGTCGTGTAAAGTGTAGTAGTGTATAGTGTAGTGTATAGTAGTGTATAGTGTAGTAGAAAGTGTAGTGTATAGTAGTGTATAGTAGTGTATAGTGTAGTAGAAAGTGTGGTGTATAGTAGTGTATAGTAGTGTATAGTGTAGTGTATAGTAGTGTATAGTGTAGTAGAAAGTGTAGTGTATAGTAGTGTATAGTGTAGTGTATAGTGTAGTAGAAAGTGTAGTGTATAGTAGTGTAGTGTATAGTAGTGTATAGTAGTGTATTGTGTAGTGTACAGTGTAATGGAAAGTGTAGTGTATAGTAGTGTATAGTAGTGTATAGTGTCGTATAATGGTACAGCACAACAGTGTTGGAGAGCCAAGCCACAACATTTACAATCTCTGAGTATGATGTTTCGCCAGTAATTACAACTGGCTTCATCAGGCGACAGCCACATTTTGTGGAGAATTCCACCTGTTTCGTTCCTTATATAGAGGCACAGATGTGGTGATCAGGCTTCTGTGCTCTTGCGCAAAGTGGGGGGGGGGGGATTAATTTTCTAATTTGTTCCCAAATTGCTTTTTTTTAATACCTTTCATAATTAACTTATTTTTGCAGTTTATTTAATGAGTTTAAAGATAGTTAACAATTCATCAAAATGTCTCGCCTCTTTAAATCAGTTAATTTAATCGAATACGTAACTTATTTAATTACTATTTTGATAATTAATTTATGCAATAATTAATCTGACAATTTTACAATCACAATTTGTTTGGCAATCGAGTCTCCAAAGCTCTGGGAAGTCGAGCAGCACGCGTCCACGTGGCCCGCATGGGTCAAGCAGCTCAACATGGGCGAACCGCTGCGTTACCGACAATCGCAGAACACCGTGGCGACAAATCAGACGCAGGAAGTCCCCCGGGTTGCGGAAGACGCGACTCACGGAAATGCTCCCCATGAATCACACATTAATTTTTTTCATGAGAACCTACATAGAAATTAAACGGAAATGTGTGGATATGTGTGTCTGTTCGAAATGTTTTGCATACTTCCCAACATGCAAAAAACTTGAAATTTGGCACGTAGGTAGCTTCCGTACTGTACACAATGTAAAAAGTATAAAAATAGACTTTTGTATTTTTGGGGGGGGGAATAATGGATATAATCTATTGCACGGCAGTGAGCGGTGACGTCACATCTGTGGACTAAACTATTAATTTCCGTGCGAAGAACGGGTACACCTGCTAGTAAAATATATTAATAATACGATATTAATAGGTGAATAATGAAAAAATTCGAATTAACAATAATATGCCAATTAAATGACGGAAAAAATGATAAGATAAGGAAATTATAATGAAATAATACGAATATATTGCTAATTAAAATTATAATACAAATTTATATTAAGAAATATTTATAATAAAATAATAATAAATAGAATACATTTATTGTTAAATTGTGATATGATAGTAATAAAATGATAGTAATGAAATAATAAAAGGGAATAACATAACCATGGTGAAATTATAATAAAATCATAATGAAGTTATTATCACAAAATATTCAGTTCCTTTGGCGCTAGTGCGGCGCGGCGAGGCCGCGGATGAATACCGCGGAGCGACGAGGCGTTTCATGACCCCTCTCCCCCCAAAACTAACCAAGTGGCACAAGTCGGTTTGGGGTCCGGGTCGTGGGTCGCCGAGCGGACGTCATCGGAACGGGAAAGGGGTTTTAACGTCGTCGTCGTTGTCGTGCCAGGAAGAGCCTCTACGACGTCATGAGCAAAGGGAGCATCGGGCGAATCTACGTGAGGAGGTTGAGGGAGCACACCAGGGCCATCCTCGACTTCCTGTTGTACGCCAAGGGGCGGGGCATCGTCCACGCGGACATCAAGCCGGTGAGCGGAGCGGGCGCGGTGGTCACGCCCTCTCATCGGGGCGCTCGGTTAGCTGGCGCGGAGGCAGGCCGGCCACGGTTGATCGCGGGGTCGATGCGCTGGCTCGTCAATCTACTGTGACTCTGCCACCTCCTCCTTCCAGATAGAGTTAGCAGGTTGACGGTAGGCAGCTGTGGCTAGGATATGTTAACTACCTCGCCTGGTATACAGGGGGTCGTGGGTTCGATCCCGACCCTGACGCCTGCTGTATATTTGGAGTTTGCGTATCTCTCGCTCCCCGTGGTGGTCACGTGGATTTTCCTCCAAGCCCTCCGGGTTTTCCCTCTACGTTCAGAATCAACATGACCACGCGTTTAGAGTATTTGACCGCTGCTGTAACCTTTCCGCATGATGATGTTGATATCGGCCCACGTTGTTGAGCTATCGTTTGTGATGGCCAGGGAGCTTCTGACAAAACAGCTGCACAGCAGCTCAGAGTGGGGCCTTACACCTAGTAAAGTAAAACATAGATTAGTTTTAGTCTGTGTCTCTCGAAGTCTGTGTGGGTCTCTGAGTATGGGTCTCTCTATGTCTGTGTGGGTCTCTATGAGTATGGATCTCTGTTGGTCTTTGTGGGTCTCTATGAGTATGGGTCTCTGTGGGTCTGTATGAGTCTCTATGAGTATGGGTCTCTGTGGGTCTGTGTGAGTCTTTTTGAGTATGGGTCTCTGTTGGTATTTGTGGGTCTCTATGAGTATGTGTCTCTATGAGTATGTGGGTCTCTATGTCTGTGTGGGTCTCTGAGTATGGGTCTCTGTGGGTCTGTATGGGTCTCTATGAGTATGTGGGTCTCTATGAGTATGTGGGTCTCTATGTCTGTGTGGGTCTCTGAGTATGGGTCTCTGTGGGTCTGTATGGGTCTCTATGAGTATGGGTCTCTATGGGCTTGTTGAAACACGTGTCTAGAGTGTTTGTCTGCTGCTATATATGTCCACGCAATTATGATGATGATGCTGATGATGCTGATGATGATGATGCTGATGATGATGCTGATGATGATGCTGATGATGATGATGCTGACGATGATATCAGCCCCTTGGTTGAGCTGCTGTCATTACGTGATGGCCGGGTCGTTTCCGATAAAAGACCTACACAGCAGCTCAGCGGGGCCTTACACCCTGGTAGTAAAATACAACTTTGAACGGGTCTCAGGTACGTCGCCCGTGTCGCAAGTCGGGGGGGGAGGCTGCCCGTGTGGTTGTCAATACGTCACTTTGCGTGATCGACCCACTGCTGGCTCGACACTCTCGCCGTAACCTCAGAGCATGGAATTCCTTCTCTGTCTCTCCCCTTTGTCCAGGACAACATTCTGCTCACCGCGACCGGCAAAGTGAGGGTCACCGACTTCGGGTGCAGCTTTTACCTGAAGCATAAAAGTGAGTGGCCTTGCGTGCATGCGTGGAGTTTTTTTTTGGGGGGGGGGATTAGATGGCGTCAATTTAAACGCAGCCGGCCGGCGAGGTTCAGCGTCACGTATACAGGACGCGCCAATTCGCCACTTGCACAGCACTAACCGGTGTGCTGGAAATGTAAACCCACTACGATGTTTACAATTCGAGCATTTACAGCTGAGCATCATCATAAGGCAGGCAGCCAGAGTACGCGGTCCAACCCAATAACTCGCCACCGCCATGAAATATCGGTCGCAGAAGCCGACTACGCGTTTAGCCGACAAAAAAAAAAACCTGTTCCCCCCACGTCGCTGTTGACGGAGGGACTACTTCATATTCATCGTCGTTGTTGTTGTTGTTGCTGTGCAGCCAAAAACGTGGGTGGGACGTTGCCCTACATGGCCCCGGAGCTGCTGCTGGGCTACGATGTCACCTCCGCTGTGGACATGTGGGGCCTGGGCTGTACCTTGGCCGAAATGGCCACCGGCAAGGTGCTCTTCGATTCACCTGCCATCGAAGAACACCTGCCCTGCTGCATTGAGGTACGGGCGGTGGGTGGGTGGGCACGGTGGGTATAGTGGGTGGGTATGGTGGGTGGGCGGGCAGGTGTCTATGGGTATGGGTCTCTGTGGGTCTGCACAGAGACCCATACTCATAGAGACCCATACAGACCCACAGAAACCCATACTCATAGAGTTTGATTCCCTCTCACGGCCCCAAACACCAGAGAGGAATATCTGAACTGGTCCAGGGCCTCTCATAGGTCGACTAAGCCTCAAGCGAGTACAGTAGAACATCTGGTCACGACCATAATTCGTTCTATAACTTTGGTCACAACCCGATTTGGTCGTGACTCGAACCTAATTTCCCCATTGGATTGTATGTAAATACGATTAATCCGTTCAAGACTCCTACGAATTGTACATAAATATTGTTTTTTAAAGATTTTTAAGCACAAAAATAGTTAATAATGCCATAGAATTCACAGTGTAATAGTAAACTAAATGTAAAAACATTGAATAACACTGAGAAAACCTTGAACAACAGGGAAAACTAACATTGCTGCGTCAAGGTTTAGAATCGTTCAACAAGATGATTGTTTCGTCTGCTACATCAGTCGGTCGATTCTGAGAGAGAGAGAGAGAATATTCGCACAAGAAATTAATGTTTCTATTGAAAGTAAGTTAACAGTAATATTTGCGTACAGTATTGTTTGTGGAAGCATTCACCGTAATATCGTATGAACGTTTACTTCACCGCATCATCGTATGAATGATGTGAGAAGACATTAACAGGTTCTTACGTGAGCGATTTACGTACTCAGCGCTTTCGCTCTCTAAATTACGGCTTGAATTATGGGGGGGGGGGGGGGTATGACTACACTCACAAAATTAATATCTTACTAGGAATTTTATATGACAATAGTTACATACATAACTGTTACGCTTTGTGTAATTCAACAAAAAATGGCGCGGAAGGGGAAATCGGCCGTGGCCGTGTTTGATCGCCACCCGAGTATGTGTTCGTTACCAGATTCAAAAATGTTGTGGATTTTTTGGTCGGAACCCGATTTGGTCGTGGTCAGAAGCGTTCGTGACCAGAGGTTCTACTGTACCTGGTGTAGCAGTGTGTAGTAAACATTTCCACTGGGGGAGACAAAGGTGGCTGGGCGTGGCGCTAGGCACCCACCCCCTCGTGTGCCGTTCCGGCCTTCATAGGTGCTGCTCGCTGCTAACAACACTTGCCCCAGCAATGAGATGAGACTAATAAGGAGAGGGGGGGATTGTTGTCTTGGTGTAATGCGGGCGAAAGCGACCTTCCGGATGTGACGTCACGAGGAGGCGGAGCCAGGTGACGTGGGTGAAAGGTAGGGGGTCCTTAAGCGGGTAAACCGGAAGGAGAAGGCAGTCGGGGTGTGAATGGAAAGGTGTGGGGCCACGCGGGCGTACGAGCCGAGGGGGCACCGTCAGAAGCGGGAGCCAACCCTGGGAACAGTAGGGAGCTACTGGGAGGTGTAAAGCTGCAGACAGAGATAGGCAGTAAGGCTGTGTGTGAGGGGCAGCGAGGTGGCTGCCAAGAGTCGCAGGAGTAACGAGAAGGCGAGACAGCACGAGGCTGTCAGAGCTGCAGCAGGAACAGCCAAGGGAGCTGTGTGAGAGTACAGCAGCGGAGCTGCTGTGGGGCTGCAAGAGCGACAAGAACAGCAGCGGGGCTGCTGATGTGGACTGGAGTGACATCGGAACCAGCACAGAGAGAATAAGAGAGACAGCCGTGTGGGAACGCAGTACGGACCGAATAAAGGACACTGAGCCAGAGATCGTGGTCAAGTCTTTTATTACATTTGTACACAGTTCCGGCCTCCACAGGCGCTGCCTCCGCCACGACTCACCGCTGACATGCAGTATTTGCCCCAATGGGCCCGCTGAGGCGACACCGGCTGTAACCCCCCCCCCCCTCCTCCTTTTGTCTTCGTCCGAATCCATGCACAGATCCTGGGCATGCCCCCGAAAAAGATGGTGGACGACGCCCCAAAAAGGATACTTTTCTTTGGTGAGTCGAGGGGCTCGGGCAGGCTGGCGCAAGCGACGTAACCCATTCCGTTTTGTTAGGTGGGGTGGCAGTGAGGCTCTTATAGGGTTATTTTGTGGGGGGGGGCTGGGGGCGGCTCTGATTATCTTGGGGGTGGTGGGTGGGGTGCGGTTTTGGGCTCTCAGTAGCAGGCGTTCGGAAGCATAGGTGGGTGGGTGAGTGAGCGGGTGGGTGGGTAGGTGAGTGGGTGGGTGAGTGGGTGGGTAAGTGGGTGGGTGAGTGAGTAGGTGGGTGAGTGAGTGGTTGGGAAGGTGAGTAGGTAGGTGAGTGAGTGGGTGGGTGAGTAGGTAGGTGAGTGAGTGGGTGGGTGGGTGAGTGAGTGGGTAGGTGGGTAAGTGCGTATGTGGGTGAGTGGGTCGGTGTGAGGGTAGGTGGGTAAGTGGGCAGGTGAGTGGTTGGATGGGTGTGTAGGGTGGTTAGGTAGGTTGGTTTGTAGTATGTAGGTGGTTCGGTGAGTGGGTATGTAGGTGGATAGGTAGGTGGGTAGGTAAGTGGATGAGCAGGTATGTGGGCGACGTGGTGTTTGGTGACTCTGCGTGCGTCTCTCTGCAGACTCTGAGGTCCTCCCCAAAAACCTGTCCAAGCAGCGGCCACCAGGAAGCCTCCCCCTGCACCGCGCGCTGCAGGGCCACCACCCTCAGCTGGTGGACTTCGTCAGCCGCTGCCTGCAGTACGAACAACACTCACCCCTCGCTCACCCCCACTCACTCACCCCCACTCACCACCCCATACCTGTCAACACCTTATCAGTGCCCTACCTTACAACAGACCCAACTCAGATATTGTCGGTTACTCCGTGCCCCTTATAAATCTTAACGTTCATCCTGCAAAGTCCCATCACAAGGGACAAACACAAACAAATAGACACAAATTATTATTTGTACCCAGATTTGAAACGGCTGCACTCCGTACGGATCTGAAAACTCAATTTCCGTGTACAAGAATATGGAATAATCCGTACGGGTTGACAGCTCTGCCACCCACTCACTACCCACCACCACTCCCTCCCACCATCTCCATCCCCCCCCTCTCCCCACTCTTCCCCCACCTCCCACCCTGTCAAATCATCTCACCATGCCCTTCTCACCACGTGTAAGTCTCCCCCCCACCCCTCCCCTGCCTCCCTCCCCGTGCGTCTCCCAACAGATGGGATCCGAATCTCCGGATGACGCCTGAGCAGGCGCTGGCTCACAGCTGGCTCCAAACCACCACCACGCGGGCCACCACCAGCAGGGCCACCACCAGTAGGGCCACCCCCACCACCACCCAGGCCACCACCACCACCGCCAGCGAGGCCACCTCCACTACCATCCGGGCTACCACCACCACCGCCACCATCCGGGCCACCACCACCACCCGGGCCATCCCCACCACCGCCACCATCCGGGCCATCCCCACCACCGCCACCATCCGGGCCATCCCCACCTCCACTACCATCCGGGCTACCACCACCACCGCCACCATCCGGGCCATCCCCACCAACACCACCATCCGGGCCACCACCACCACCATCCGGGCCACCACCACCCGGGCCATCCCCACCACCACCACCATCCGGGCCACCACCACCACCATCTTGGTCCCCACCCCCACCCGGGCCACCACCACCAGCTGGGCCACCCCCACCACCGCCACCACCACTCCCATCATCTACAATCGGCCCATCAACTGGGCCACCACCACCATCCGGGCCACCACCACCAGCTGGGCCGACACCACCAGCTGGGCCACCACCACCATCAGCAGCAGCGGCGGTGGCACCACTCCTGTCCAAGGCTCTGCAGCTGCTCAGCCGCGGTGAGCCTCTCTCTGTGTACCTCGCCTGGTACGCAGGAGGTAGTGGGGTCGATCCTGATGAGATGTTAACTACCTCGCCTGGTATGCAGGAGGTTGTGGTTTCGATCCCGACCCTGATGAATGTTAACTACCTCGCCTGGTACGCAGGAGGTTGTGGGTTCGATACTGATGAGATGTTAACCACCTCGCCTGGTACACAGGAGGTTGTGGATTCGATCCTGATGAGATGATAACTACCTCGCCTGGTAAACAGGAGGTCGTGGGCTCGATCCCAACCCTGACGATGCCTGTGCTGCTGTATATTTGCATTTTGCGTTTCTGTCCCCGTGGTGGTCACCGCGTGGATTCTTCTCAGGGTCCTGCAGATTTTCCCCTCCACGTTTAGAATCGGCGTCACGCACTTCGAGTAATTGACTGCCGCTATGAATGTCCACGCGATGAAGATGATGATGATGTTATCAGCCCACTTGATTCGGCTATCAGCTGAGATGGCCAAGTGGCTTCTGGTCTATGTGGGTCTATAGGTCACTGTGGGTCTATGGGTCTCTGTGGGTCTGATGATGACGATGATGATAACGATGATCATGACGACGATGATGATGATGACGATGACGATGACGACGATGACGACGACGATGGTGATGACGACGACGATGATAACGATGTTGATGATGATGACGACGATGATGATGACGATGTTGATGATGATGACGATGATGATGATGACGATGATGATGATGACGATGATGCGCTGCTGTGGTGCTGCTGCCTCTCTCTCCACAGAGCGGAGCCGGAGGAGAAGCTCCTATCGCCATCGTCGTCATCGCCATCGTCGTCATCGTCGCTCACCCAGACCTTTGGAGAGAGGACGGAGGTGGTGGAGGTGGTGGAGACGCAGGAGGAGGATGACGACAACGAGGAGGAGGATAAAGAGGAGAAGGAGGAAGAGGAGGAGGAGGGGGAGAGGGAGCGAGGGGTCCTGGCGCGTGTGGGCAGGGCGCTCCGCTCACTCCGCTCGCTGCTCAGCCGCCTGCTGCTCTGTGGTGGGCGGCCCACGGCAGAGTAGCGGAGTGGACCCACACTCACCACCCACACTCACCACACTCCCCACCCACACTCCCCACCCACACTCACCACCCACACTCACCACACTCCCCACCCACACTCCCCACCCACACTCACCACTCACACTCACCACCCACACTCACCACACTCCCCACCCACACTCACCTGCCACACTCACCTGCCACACTCACCACCCACACTCACCACCCACACTCACCACCCACACTCACCACCCACACTCTCCACACTCCCCACCCACACTCACCACCCATACTCACCACCCACACTCACCACACTCACCACCCACACTCACCACCCACACTCACCACATTCACTCACCACTCACACTCACCACCCACACTCACCACACTCCCCACCCACACTCACCACCCACACTCACCACTCCCCACCCATACTCCCCACCTACACTCACCACCCACACTCACCACACTCCCCACCCACATTCACCACCCATACTCACCACCCACATTCACCACCCACACTCACCACACTCACCACCCACACTCACCTGCCACACTCACTACCCACACTCACCACCCACACTCACCACCCACACTCAACACACCTCACTCACCACCCACACTCACCACACTCACCACCCACACTCACCACACTCACTCACCACCCATACTCACCACCCACACTCACCACCCACACTCACCACACTCACTAACCACCCACACTCACCACACTCACCACCCACACTCACCACACTCACTCACCACCCACACTCACCACCCATACTCACCACACTCACTCACTACACCACACTCACCACACACACCACCTACACTCACCACCCACACTCAAAACTCACACTCATCACCCACACTCACCACACTCACTCAACTCATTCACCACCCACACTCACCACACTCACTCACCACCCACACTCACCACACTATACTCACCACCCACACTCACCACACTCACCACCCACACTCACCACACAACACTACCACCCACACTCACCACCCACACTCACCACCCACACTCACCACACCACACTCACCAAACTCACTCACCACCCACACTCACCACCCACACTCACCAGTCACACTCACCACCCACACTCGCCACCCACACTCACCACCCACACTCACCAGCCACACTCACCACACTCACTCAACACCCACACTCACCACCCAAACTGACCACATTCACCACCCACACTCACCACCCACACTCACCACCCACACTCACCACCCACACTCACCACCCACACTCTCCACACTCCCCACCCACACTCATCTCCCACACTCACCACCCACACTCATCACACTCCCCACCCACACTTACCACCCACACTCACCACCCATACTCACCATCCACACTCACCACACTCACCACCCACACTCACCACCCACACTCACCACATTCACTCACCACTCACACTCACCACCCACACTCACCACACTCCCCACCCACACTCACCACCCACACTCACCACTCACCACTCCCCACCCATACTCCCCACCTACACTCACCACCCACACTCACCACACTCCCCACCCACATTCACCACCCATACTCACCACCCACACTCACCACCCACACTCACCACACTCACCACCCACACTCACCTGCCACACTCACTACCCACACTCACCACCCACACTCACCACCCACACTCACCACACCTCACTCACCACCCACACTCACCACACTCACCACCCACACTCACCACACTCACTCACCACCCATACTCACCACCCACACTCACCACCCACACTCACCACACTCACTAACCACCCACACACACCACACTCACCACCCACACTCACCACACTCACTCACCACCCACACTCACCACCCATACTCACCACACTCACTCACTACACCACACTCACCACACACACCACCTACACTCACCACCCACACTCAAAACTCACACTCATCACCCACACTCACCACACTCACTCAACTCATTCACCACCCACACTCACCACACTCACTCACCACCCACACTCACCACACTATACTCACCACCCACACTCACCACACTCACCACCCACACTCACCTGCCACACTCACTACCCACACTCACCACCCACACTCACCACCCATACTCACCACCCACACTCACCACCCACACTCACCACACTCACTAACCACCCACACACACCACACTCACCACCCACACTCACCACACTCACTCACCACCCACACTCACCACCCATACTCACCACACTCACTCACTACACCACACTCACCACACACACCACCTACACTCACCACCCACACTCAAAACTCACACTCATCACCCACACTCACCACACTCACTCAACTCATTCACCACCCACACTCACCACACTCACTCACCACCCACACTCACCACACTATACTCACCACCCACACTCACCACACTCACCACCCACACTCACCACACAACACTACCACCCACACTCACCACCCACACTCACCACCCACACTCACTACACTCACTCACCACACTCACCACCCACACTCATTACACTCACCACCCACACTCACCACACCACACTCACCAAACTCACTCACCACCCACACTCACCACCCACACTCACCAGTCACACTCACCACCCACACTCGCCACCCACACTCACCACCCACACTCACCAGCCACACTCACCACCCACACACACCACCCACACTCACCATCCACACTCACAACCCGCAATCACCACCCACACTCACCAGCCACACTCACCACACACACCACACCACACTCACCACCCACACTCACCACCCACACTCACCACCCACACTTACCACACTCACTCAACACACTCATCACCCACACTCACCACAATTCACCACCCACACTCACCACACCACACTCACCACCCACACTCACCAGCCACACTCACCACCCACACTCACCACCCACACTCACCACCCACACTCACCACACTCACCACCCACACTCACTACACCACACTACCACCCACACTCACCACCCACACTCACCACCCACACTCATCACACTCACCACCCACACTCACCACCCACACTCACCATCCACACTCACCACACTCACCACCCATACTCACCACCCACACTCACCACCCACACTCACCACCCACACTCACCACCCACACTCACCACACTCACTCAACACACTCACCACCCACACTCACCACACTCACCACCCACACTCACCACACTACCACCCACACTCACCACCCACACTCACTACCCACACTCACCATCCACAATCACCACCCACACTCACCACACTCACCACCCACACTCACCATACTCACTCACCACCCATACTCACCTCCCACACTCACCACACTCATTCACCACCCACACTCACCACCCACACTCACCACACTCACCACCCACACTCACCACACCACACTCACCACCCACACTCACCACCCACACTCACTACACTCACTCACCACCCACACTCACCACCCACACTCAATACACTCACTCACCACCCACAATCACCACCCACACTCACCACACCTCACTCACCACCCACACTCACCACACTCACTCAACACACTCACCACCCACACTCACCACACTCACCACCCACACTCACCACACTACCACCCACACTCACCACCCACACTCACTACCCACACTCACCACCCACAATCACAACCCACACTCACCACACCTCACTCACCACCCACACTCACCACACTCACCACCCACACTCACCATACTCACTCACCACCCATACTCACCTCCCACACTCACCACACTCATTCACCACCCACACTCACCACCCACACTCACCACACTCACCAACCACACTCACCACCCACACTCACCACCCACACTCACTACACTCACTCACCACCCACACTCACCACCCACACTCACTACACTCACTCACCACCCACAATCACCACCCACACTCACCACACCTCACTCACCACCCACACCACACTCACCACACTCACCACCCACACTCACCACACTCACTCACCACCCATTCTCACCACCCACACTCACCACACTCACTCACCAGCCACACTCACCACCCACCCTCACCACACTCACCACCCACCCTCACCACACCACACTCACCACCCACACTCACCACCCACACTCACTACACTCACTCACCACCCACACTCACCACCCATACTCACTACACTCACTCACCACCCACACTCACCACCCACACTCATTACACTCACCACCCACGCTCACCACACCACACCACACTCACCACCCACACTCACCAGCCACACTCACCACCCACACTCGCCACCCACACTCGCCACCCACACTCACCACCCACACTCACCACACTCACCACCCACACTCACTACACCACACTACCACCCACACTCACCACCCACACTCACCACCCAAACTCACCACACTCACCACCCACACTCATCACACTCATCACCCACACTCACCACCCACACTTACCACCCACACTCACAACACCTCACTCACCACCCACACTCACCATACTCACCACACTCACCACCCACACTCACCACACTCACTCACCACCCATACTCACCACCCACACTCACCAGCCACACTCACCACACTCACTGAACACCCACACTCACCACCCAAACTGACCACACTCACCACCCACACTCACCACCCACACTCACTACACTCACTCACCACCCACACTCACCACCCACAGTCACTACACTCACCACCCACACTCACCACACTCACTCACCACCCAAACACACCACCCACACTCACCACACTCACCACCCATACTCACCAGCCACACACACCACCCACACTCACCACCCACACTCACCACACTCACTCACCACCCATACTCACCACCCACACTCACCAGCCACGCTCACCACACTCACTCAACACCCACACTCACCACCCAAACTGACCACACTCACCACCCACACTCACCACCCACACTCACCACACTCACTCACCACCCAAACACACCACCCACACTCACCACACTCACCACCCATACTCACCAGCCACACACACCACCCACACTCACCACCCACACTCACCACACTCACTCACCACCCATACTCACCACCCACACTCACCAGCCACGCTCACCACACTCACTCAACACCCACACTCACCACCCAAACTGACCACACTCACCACCCACACTCACCACCCACACTCACTACACTCACTCACCACCCACACTCACCACCCACACTCACTACACTCACCACCCACACTCACCACACTCACTCACCACCCAAACACACCACCCACACTCACCACACTCACCACACCACACTCACCACCCACACTCACCAGCCACACTCACCACCCACACTAACCACCCACACTCACCAGCCACACTCACCACCCACACTCACCACCCACACTCACCACCCACACTCACCAGCCAACTCAGCACCCACACTCACCACCCACACTCACCACACTCACCACCCACACTCACCACCCACACTCACCAGCCACACTCACCACCCACACTCACCACACTCACCACACTCACCACCCACACTCACCACCCACACTCACCAGTCACACTCACCACACCACACTCACCACCCACACTCACCACACTCACCACCCACACTCACCACCCACACTCACCAGCCACACTCACCACACCACACTCACCACCCACACTCACCAGCCACACTCACCACACTCACCACTCACACTCACCTGCCTAGCCACTTGCGCGTGTGAAAAGTTAGGATAGAGATAAGAAAAAGTTATAATGTAATAATGTGTACATATACATCTAGACCATTGTTTGTTTATCGATTGTTGTTGTTAATAAATAAGCGGATTTAACAGATCGTTGCAATTGTGTTTGTTGTGGCGAGTTGCTGAGCCTGGGGTCTCAGGTGACTTGGGTCCAGATGTTGACTACCTTGCCTGGTACACAGGAGGTCGTGGGTTCAATTCCGACCCTGATGAGATGTTAACTACCTCGCCTGGTACACAGGAGGTCGTGGGTTCAATTCAGACCCTGATGAGATGTTAACTACCTCGCCTGGTACATAGGAGGTCGTGGGTTCAATCACGTCCCTGACGATGCCTGCTGCTGCTGTGTATTTGGAGTCTGCCCAGCTCCTGTACCTAGCCTGGCACAGCAGTCAACGCATGGCAACTGCTGGGTCTGTCCCGTGACCTGCCAGCAGCGACCCTTCGACACTTCACGTGGCCTCAGAGTGCATGCACCTAGCCTGGCATAAGTGCCGTGGTGACGTCACAAGTGGGGTGGGACACGTGTCTGAGTAACAATTCATGAGTTCTGCGCGGGCCGTCATGGACAGCTTACCTAACTTATCCACACTACAAATTACAATCACCTTCACTGCCTACTCCCGTAGGCTTCTATATTATTTACGTCAACCCTTCTGCCAGATTTCCTACATCACATAAGCAGCTTACTTATCCACATTACAAATTGCAATCGCCGTCAGCGGCTACTCCCATAGTCTCCGACGTTACACGTCCCCACATTTCCCAGTTCGCTTAAGAAACCACGCTTATCCGCACTACGCATTACAATCACACCTGCCGGCCACTCCCATTGAGCTCCCATTTGCTCTCACGTTACCCACCCTCCACATTCCCCAGTTCACTTAAGAAACATAGCTTATCCATAGAGACACACAGAGAACCATAGTGATACATAGAGACCCATAGAGATACATATAGACCTATAGCGATACATATATACCCTAAGAGACACACAGAGACCCATAGAGACACACAGAAACCCATAGTCATACATAAAAACCCAAAGAGATACATAGAGACACACAGAGTTCCAGAGATACACAGATATACATAGTGACCCATAGAGACCCATAGTGATACATAGAGACCCGCATAGATACAAAGAGACCGATATAGATACATATAAACCGATAGAGATACATAGAGACCCAGAGTGATACATAGAGACCCACAGATATACATAATAGACCGATATAGATACATAGAGACTGATAGAGATACATAGAGACCCAGAGTGATACATAGAGACCCAGAGAAAAACATAGAGACCGACAGGGACACATAGAAGCTCAACCAAGTGGCTGATAACATCATCACCATCGTGTGGAAATGTCCAGACACCCACAGAGACTCAGATTCACCACACAGAGACCCGCAGACTCACCACACAGAGACCCACAGACTCACCACACAGAGAGACCCACAGACTCACCACACAGAGACCCACAGACTCACCACCACACAGAGAGCCACATACTCACCACACAGCCGTCAAACCATGGCAACTGAGTTATTGTGGTGACGTCACCGCCACGAAGTGGTGAATGGCGAATGTTGATGTGTGTGGGCTTGTGTGTGAGTGTGGTGGTGAGTATGATGGTGAGTGTGATGGTTAGTATGAGGGTGAGTATGATGGTGAGTGTGGTGGTGAGTGTGATGGTGAGTGTGATGGTGAGTGTATCATGGTTAGTGAGTAATACTGAGTGTGAGTTTGACTAATTCTCCCCCCTCTCCCTCTCGATGTCTCTGCTTTCCCCCATAACTACCTCGCCTGGTATACAGGAGATTGTGGGTTCGATCCCGACCCTGATGCCTGCTGCTGTATATTTGGAGTTTGCCTGCCTCTGTCTCTCCCCGTGGTCGCGTGGATTTTTCTCCGGTTCCTCCGGTTTTTCCCTCCACGTTTAGAAACATTCGTTTAAAGTTTTGACTTGACTACAGGAATTCATATTCTTGGTTCTTTCGGTAAAGTCACGTAAATAGAAAACAAAAAAATCTATATATTTTTTCAAATAAAAAAAATTAAATAGAAAATAAGATAAAATGAAAATAATAAAAGCTATTTAACATATTTACTTCATTTTTATTAATTTGATTTTTATTTCATTTTTTTTTACATGACTTTACCGAAAGAACCAAGAATATGAATATTCGTTGAAAGTATTTGGCTGCTATAATTTACACGTGACGATGAGCCACTTCGTTGAGCTGACATTGGTGCCAAGTCGCTCCTGAAAAAGAGATGTTTAGCTCAGTGAACCTTACCTGGTGAAATGAAAATCGTTGAGACTTTATTCGAGTTTTCTCTCTCCTTCCCGAGTACAACAACAAGCAGGAGCAGGGGGAGGAGCATTCTCCACGAAGTGGTGGTGACGACACCACGGCGCTTGTGCCACGATATGTGCACCACAGATATCCATCACATAGAGACTCATATAGTCATCACACATAGACCTATACACTCACCACGCACAGACCCTCAGACTTGCACAGATAACCATAGACTCATCACAGAGACCCATAGACTCATCAGACAGAGAATCACAGACTCAAACAGACCCACAGACTCTCCAACAGAGACGCAGAGACTCACCATGCAGATAACCATAGACTCACCACACAGATGCCCATAGACTCACCACACAGAGACCTATAGACTCGTCACACAGAGACCCATAGATGATTCACACAGGGACCCATAGAGTCATACAAAAACGCATAGACTTATCACACAGAGAACCACCGACTCAAACAGACTAGCACAGAGCCCTATAGACTCCCAAAACAGAGACACATAAACTCACCACACAGAAACCCATAGACTCACCACAGAGGTCCATCGACAGACCCAAGGGCTTGCATGTGAATGTGTGGTGATGTAGTTGAAGGTGGAGGGGGGTTACCAGCCCTCGCACCCATCCAGAACTCCCTGTGGCCACTGTGGTGGCTGCGAGGCGACGTGAGGTTCACAGGTGGTCAGGGTTGGCGCCCCACCCCCTCAAAATGACATTGCTCACAACCACCGCTGCGTTATCGACCGTCACCATTCGCCAATAAGTGACAGTCACCACGGCGCCTGTGCCAGGCCAGGTGTACTTTGAAGCCACGTGAAGTGTCGAAGGCTCTTTTTCGATTTAAAGCTTTCGTGACTGTAGGGATTCATCACATATAAATTAGCAAAATATGTAACTAAACAAATACAGCCTTACATCGGTAGGACATCATCATTCATAAGAAATTCAGAACATCTTGTGAATATGATCAAAGATATTAAACTTAACCCTAATTATATTTTGGTGAGTTTTGATGTGATTTCGCTATTCACCAAGGTTCCAGTGAGCGAGTCGCTTAAATTACTTGATACACTGGTAAAGAATACAGGTGTAGGGCTGTTACGGAGGGGCTGTATGTGTAGGGCTGTATGCATGGGATCACACGGGAAACAAGCACAGGGGGCGGGGCTCCGTGAGTGCTAACGGGGAGGTGCCCGCAACGACGTCCGCACCGGGCAGCCTGGGGGGGGGCCCGGAGTTGTGATCCTGGGAGGGGTATAAAGGGGGATGAGCCGGAGAGATCGGGGCTCAGTATTAGGATGGAGAAGGAAGACTGAAGACGTCTAGCTAGAAGCCCTGGACTCACCTGAGACGCCGCCCTTGTCAGGGCCGCGCAGGACCGAGCCAGTGGCGTGGTCCCGCGACCCAGAGTCAGTCTCTGGGACTCCGGGTACCGTAGGCCGGCTAACCAGTGTCGGCCCAGACAGCCTCCCCTAGCCCAGTAACTGGAGGACTACGAGGCAGATCAGGATAGCTAGCGAAGTATCCCCAGCTATCCGGGTGAGGGGGCCGATACCCCCTCTAGTGCTGTCCTGTTCTGACCGCTTACACGAATACGTGTGCCTCAACCTTGGTGTCAAGCGTCTTCAACGGTACTTCAACTGGTGTCAGAACATCTACGAACAATGGACACGCGCCGGACAGCTCGAGCCGGAGTACCACAAGGGGAGGACGACGCTGAAATTATCGAGCCCGAGACAGCTCAACAAGATATCGTGCAGCCGGAGCCGGACGCATTCATACCGGGGCATCACGATGAAGAGGAGCTGCCGTCAGAAGGACTGAGGCTGGCGCACGCGAGGCTGGCGGAGCTGCTTTATGCAGCTGCCGCCACGCTTGAAAACATCACGCGCCTGGGGGCTCGTGGACCACCACGGGGCGAGGGCAACCGACGTCCGGTGCGCCTTCCCGCCATTTCGACAGATTCAAGGTTTGAATCTCCCGCCTTCGCCGCGGCAGCTGCAGAGGGCGTGGCCGGGCTCTACCTGGGGTCCGATGTCGCTCTCGCTGGGGCAGCCGCGTCATCGCCGGAGGGAGCGTCATCACGGCTGCGACAGGCGATCCCATCTGCCGTTCGCGCCGAAGCACTGCCGAATTCCGGGGACAGCAGCCTGCAGACTTCCACGACGAACGCTGTGCTGCAACAACGGCTGCCTCCGCTTAAGGAGTTCGTTGCTGCGGAGGGCGACTGGGGCGGCTTCCAGAGACGCTTCATCGCCCATCAAGAGATGGCCAAGTGGTCGGACGCTGAAGCTCTCTGCGCGCTGCCAGCGCTCCTCGACAGCGATGCACTTGCCGCTCTCACGTCGGCGCCGAGGGAGGAGCGCTCCACGTTACGGATGGCGCTGCAGCTGCTGGCCGGGGTCTACGGGCCTTCAGCTGAGTGCAGACAGCAGTTCTACGATCGCCAGCGGGGGAAAAAGGAGTCGCCCCTGGCGTACAGAACGAGTCTCCTGGCGCTGGCGAAGACGGCCTTCCCCCGTATGGATGAAGACGGCGTAGACGCGATGGTCACGGAGAAGATTCTCCTGTTAGCTGACGACTTGGACATCGCCGTCGTTGCGCAAGAAGACAAGGAGATGACTTCTCTCCAAGCTGCGCGGCTCCTCCACGCCAACTTGCTGTCGCTGCGACGGAGAGCCAGCAGGGCGAGGGCTGGGCGTGCGGTGGCTGCAGCCACCCTTCCGACGGAGGAGCTTTACGCCGTCGACCATCGACGGCAGCAGGCGACGGGAGCACAGTCGGGCCGGGACGAGTCAAGCCGCCTCGACCGTCCGTCATCTCCGCCGGCGCTCCCGCGCTGCTTCAACTGCGGCGTCCGGGGCCATGTCGCCTCGGGATGCCGCTCTCCTCGTCAGCGCGGGACGACGCCTCGACGGGACGCCGGTCCTCCACCTTCCAAGCTCCACCAACATAACCCGGCGAGTCGCGGCACCCCACATGTTTGGCCCAAGCACACACCAGTTACACACTCGCACACCGCAACGAACGGGGGGCCGACATTGCGCTGCGACGGGCAAACACGCGTCACTGCGGGGACTCGAATCGAACCCGGCCAGTGGTCCGTGTTAGCCCATCGTGTTGTGGCCGCGTCGTCGGGGTCGTCGGCTGTGGTGGGACACATTGACGGGGTAGAGATACGCATCCTGGTCGATACGGGGGCTTCGGCGACTATCATTTCCGAACTAATTTACAATATTCTACCTGTCCAGAGCCGTCCTTTACTGCCGGTCAACGTTCCATTCTATGCCGCTAACGGAGGCTCTCTTGGCATCATTGGACAGATTCGGGCGCAAATTTGTATCGGGGACATCAAATTATCGGGGCCTATTTTTGTTTCCTCCTCGCTGGCGGTTCCGTGCCTGCTGGGGACGGACTTCTTGGCCAAAATGCCGATCCGTATTTTGATCGACCAAGGATGTATTGAGCTTCCGTCGGGACGACGTATGGCGTTCCTGCCTTCCCCTGCTACGGCTCGAACGGCGTGCGCAACAGTCCCGGCGTTCGTCGTTAACACCGTTCATGTGCCGCCGGGAGCTCAAATGTTAGTGCCTCTGAAACTTCGTCGGCCTTTCGCTAAGGGCGTTGGGGACCGGGGTATTGTGCTGGTACCATCTAGGGCCGGGGTTAGTGGACCTCATTTGATTCCGGCCCAGACCGTCGTTAGAGGGGACGGGGACCCTTTCATCGCGGTCCTCAATGTGGGGTCGCAGACAGTGGTGGTTCCTCAGGGGACGGTGCTCGCTCACGCGACGCCGGTGCCCTGCGAGGAACCTACCGCGAACCACGTTGACACTGCTTCCCGGGCGCACCCACATTCGGACAGCGATGAAGGGTGGCTCGACGCGCTTTGCGCGGGATCGACGGACCTATCAAATTCAGAGCGCCAACAGCTTAGAACGCTACTCAGGGAATTTTCCGACGTTTTCAGTCGGAATAAATACGATTTGGGTTGCACTAATCTGCTGCGTCACCATATTGACACGGGTGACAGCGCGCCAATACGCCAAAATCCGTTTCGGTTAAGTCCCGCCGAAAAGGACCATGTCAAATCGGCTATTGATGACATGTTAGCCGCCGACATCATTTCTCCCTCCACCAGCCCTTGGGGAGCGCCGATCGTCCTGGTTAAAAAGCAGGACGGTTCGTTGCGGTTTTGCGTGGATTTTCGGCGCCTTAACAAAATTTCGGTTGCCGACGCATACCCGCTCCCACGGATGGACGAATCGCTGGACGCCTTGGCGGGAGCGCGATTCTTCTCCACACTAGATTTACTTTCGGGATTCTGGCAGCTGCCTCTGGACGATGATTCAAAGCCCAAAACTGCGTTCCGTACACCGCACGGCTTGTTCCAATTTAACCGGTTGCCGATGGGCTTACACTCAGCGCCGGCAACTTTCCAGCGTTTGATGGAATTGGTTTTGGCTGGATTACAATGGGAGTCGTGTTTGATTTATTTGGACGACGTTATTGTCTTTGGAAAAACTTTTGACGAACATCTCCAGAGGTTGCGGGCAGTTTTCCTAAAGATGCGGGCTGCTAATTTGAAATTTAAGCCCCAAAAATGCCATTTGTTACGTGATTCGGTGCGTTATTTGGGGCACATCGTGGGGCGCTCAGGTATTGCTACCGATCCCGCCAAAACGCAGTGTGTCAGCTCCTGGCCGACTCCCACCTCGGTGGGAGAGGTCAGGAGTTTCATTGGCTTCGCGTCGTATTATCGACGCTTCGTCGCTAATTTTGCGATGATTGCCAAACCCCTACACGCTTTAACATCTAAAGGGGTTCGGTTCCACTGGGGGTTCCTGGCGATTTGTATATACGTTGGGTTACGGAATTCGTATTTATTTGGGGGGGGGTGCGTCGGGTTATTTTCCCTTCGGGGTTTTTAGGGTTTTTATTGTTGTTGTTGTTGTTCTCTTCTCGTTATGGTTGAAAAAAAATTGAGGTACACGCGGGGCTCAAGGGGTTAATATACCTTTATTGGAATTGTTGCAGCCGGGACGGCTGCGAGCTGTGTAGGGGGGGGTGATGTAGGGCTGTTACGGAGGGGCTGTATGTGTAGGGCTGTATGCATGGGATCACACGGGAAACAAGCACAGGGGGCGGGGCTCCGTGAGTGCTAACGGGGAGGTGCCCGCAACGACGTCCGCACCGGGCAGCCTGGGGGGGGGCCCGGAGTTGTGATCCTGGGAGGGGTATAAAGGGGGATGAGCCGGAGAGATCGGGGCTCAGTATTAGGATGGAGAAGGAAGACTGAAGACGTCTAGCTAGAAGCCCTGGACTCACCTGAGACGCCGCCCTTGTCAGGGCCGCGCAGGACCGAGCCAGTGGCGTGGTCCCGCGACCCAGAGTCAGTCTCTGGGACTCCGGGTACCGTAGGCCGGCTAACCAGTGTCGGCCCAGACAGCCTCCCCTAGCCCAGTAACTGGAGGACTACGAGGCAGATCAGGATAGCTAGCGAAGTATCCCCAGCTATCCGGGTGAGGGGGCCGATACCCCCTCTAGTGCTGTCCTGTTCTGACCGCTTACACGAATAAACATACGTGTGCCTCAACCTTGGTGTCAAGCGTCTTCAACGGTACTTCACAGGTTTACCAAAAGATATTCCGAAACTCGCAGACCATTGTTTAAATAACACTTACTTCTTATGGAGAGGCGAATTCTTTAAACAAAGGGAGTGAGCAGCAATGGGCTCTCCTTTATCTCCTGCTATAGCAAATTTGTACATGGAAAACTTTGAAACCAGAGCACTTGCCTCGAGCACATTAAAACCATCCTTTTGGTTTAGATATGTGGATGACACTTTGGTTGTCTGGCCACATGGTAAAGATACACTTAACGATTTTCTAAATCATCTCAATGCACAAAACCCGGCCATTCAGTTCACCATGGAAACGGAGGTGAATAACACACTCCCGTTCCTGGATATTTTACTTGGGCATGGCCTAAATGGTAACATAACACACAGCGTTTACAGAAAGCAAACGCACACTGATGCCTATCTGAATGCAGATTCGCATCACCACCCAGCTCAGAAATCCTCTCTTATCAAGACGCTCATACATCGGGCTAAAACAGTGTCAGATGGTGAAAGTCTAGTGAGAGAGATTAAACATGTTAAAGAAGCACTAAGACAGAATGGCTACAATAATGCTCAAATTAACAGAGCACTAAATGCCAAATCACGATCGCAAAGCAACACTGCTGAAAGCGATCAAATTATTAAAACAATAAAAATACCATTTATCTCAGGAGTAACTGACAAATTAGCCCGTGTTTTGCAAAAGCAAAACATTACAGTAAGATTTGGTACGGTACACAAAATTCAACAACTAGTAACGTGCACTAAAGACGAATTACCTAAATTATCAACAGAAGGTGTATATCGGATTAATTGTGTATGTGGCAGATGCTATATTGGACAGACATGGCGTAACGTTAGTGTAAGACTAAAAGAACACCAGAGAAATATTAAATTATCACAAACACAACTGTCGGCAGTGGCAGAACATGCATGCCAACAGGGACACTCAATTGATTTTGACAACGTTGAAGTGTTGTGTAAAACTAGTTACTACTGGCAAAGACTAATTAGAGAATCGATTGAAATTGAGAGAAACAGAAATAACTTTAATCGCTCAGACAGCTACAGGCTTAATGCGGCCTGGAAGCGTATTATTAAATAAGATACATTACAATTCCTTATAAGGGAAACAAACACTAACTGATTACTAATGTAGCATAATCACAATAAAGCACATTCCAAATGATTACTTATCTACAACTCGCATCGTAACAATAGCCTGATTACTAATCTAGTATATAATTACAATAACTCCCCCCTCAAATCTTTGCACCTGATGAGTTAATGAGTTAATGATGACGTCACCCTGCTGCTGCTCTATATAAGAACGGGAGACACAGCATCGCCTCACCATTCTGGCGAATTGCCCGATGAGGAGGGCCCCGACCGCGGCTGGTTTGTATCTACTGTGTCTCTGCTGGTGTCGTGTCTAGTCTCGGCTCCCTGGCTGCCTGGCCAGTGGCAGCCTCGCAGGCCCGCGGGGCCATGGCGACCAAGCGATCCGGGGTGGTGAGCCAAGAGGCGGAGGATGGTGCGATGAGACGGCCTGGAGGAGGGAGACCCGCAGAGGAGAGGGACGAGGCGCGAGCGTCGACCTCGAGGCGAGCGGAGGAGGACGCCTGGTGGCAGCGGGCGAGGAAGGGAGAGGAGCCGACGAGGAGTGGGATGGTGTCGGCCAGCCCAGGAGAGGAGGCGGAGGAAGCACCGAGCTCGGCGGGCCTGCAGGCGCAAGGTGCCCAAAGCGACGCTGTCCAGGCAAGTCCTGGACCTGTGGGGGCAGGGCGACCCCAGGAGCGCGCAGGGCGGTGGCGCGGAGGTTCGGCAGGGAACTTCACCCCGCTACACGCTAAGAGGCATAACTGCGTGCGGGTGTCCTTTAAGGAGGACGTGCCAGAGGAGGTCACGATCGACAGACCGAGGTTCGTGCGGTCAGTGATGGTCGAAACTCTGAAGGTGGATCCGGCAGATCTGTTTTGCTTGATAGCCTTGCCAGGTGGCAGGGCTTTTGACGTGAGCTTTAAGACAAGCAACTTACTGCAGCGTTTTATGACTTTGTTCGAGGAGAAGGCGGGGGAACGGCCACTGTCACTGCTGAAGCTCCAACTGCTCTCTGAGCTCGATACAAAAGTGGTCACCATATTTTTGTACA